>NC_025995.2:62748589-62763589 GCF_000442705.2 Elaeis guineensis | reverse complement strand
TCTGCGAGCCACACTTGCAGACAGAATCGGTAAAGTTCATCCAAGTTGGATGAAACAAGAGATATAGATGAATTGCATCAAAAGCATTAGCTTATAAATAGTGACAGTAGAAGCTAAAGCTGCTCGAAAAAATTGAATGAAGCAAAATGAAGGATCGATCACCAAGCATTCCAGGGGTTTCATTCCTTTGTGATGCAAAGAGGAGGATGGTGATTTATTAAGTATTTCTCTATTGTTATTGATATTTATATTTAGTTATATATTTATGAAAAGTACTTGTTGTAGATGTAAGAGAATGGTGTAGAACCTATTATTGCAATGCTTTTTGACTGCACCCACAAGAAAAAGGGGACTAGGGAGTTCATGGATGCAAAAACTAAGAAAGTTAGCATAGGTTTTCAATTTTATATCTAAGTATATCTATATGTTAATATATATTAACATATGTATATCCATATGTATATCTATAAGTATATCCACATCCAAGAAAGGTTCTTTTGAGATATCTTATAAGTATATCTATTTGTATAATATGGAGATTTCCTATTATAAATGCCCTGAATGTAGATTTGAAGTTGTTCTAATATTGGTTAAGAATTATTCTTGGAGGTGTTGTTATGGTGGTTATTGGGTGTTAAATTGAATGGTTGGTTTGCATTATTAATAGGTTGTGTTTGCATTTTGGAAAGTCATAATTTTAGCGTAAACTCTATCAGATTTTTGAGAAATGTCTAATAGATTTTGAATATATAGGTTTGTAGAGTTGGGATGTTATATTAATAGATAAATTATTGTTGTTCTATTTATCTTGTTTTTATGCATATCATCCATGAAATAGAGATATTTGCTTATTTTTTTTTTTAAAGACTGAACCTTTTCAATATATGATTGCAGGAGGCATATAAGGCTATTTTTGCAGAAAAGTATAGCTCAGAGATTGAATCACAACTTTTATTTGATGTTACTATGTGGTGGAAGCTACAGGAGATGTTTCTAAAAATAAAATATATGGATTTAGGCTACATGCACACTCATCTAGGATACTCATAAGGACTCCTACATCATGCTCTACTTCTCAACCAGGCGACCTTCAGAGAGTGCATCACCACCTACTTACTATCCAAGAAACTATAGAGATTACACAGGAGCATATTATAGCGGTTTTGATGAACCCTCAATATAGAGAGATGTTGTGATATCTTATTTCTAATATTGTTTTACATCCTTTGAGTACTTGTCACCTCCTCCACAAAAAAAAACCGAGTCAGATAACCCTCCAAAGATCCTCCTTGTGATTGATGTTTGATTATGAACTTATTAGGTGTAGTCTTTGTTTGATGCTGGGTACTAACTAGAGTTAAATTGTTTAATGTTTTGTTGTATTGTGATTGCTTATGGATTGAAATCTTGATGGATGCTAAACTTATGTTTCGTAGAAGTTTTACTACAATGTGTTTGCTCAAAAGTATTGTTGTGTTGTTTTGTATTATAAAAAATTAGGTTATGCCTGATATGTTGAGAATTAGGATATATATAGCCTGCTATTATATTTACAAATAATCTTCCAAGTGAAAGTTTTACTAAAGAATTTGCAAGAAAAATAGAATGCTAAATAAAAACTTTACTCAGAGATTACCTTATTAACAAACCTCAAACCATCACTAAGGGATCGCCGGGGCTTATCACTTAGGGATCCTCACAAATTATTTAGCTAGCCAGTTTTTAGCGAGAAAAATTCTCTCGATGAATCCCTTGGCAATTACTAAGGGATTTCATAGTGCATTTTGGTTAGTGAATCCATTGAAAAATATCGTTCTTGGCAAATGGCCTTCAGCTTTACCTAGAAAACTTCTCTCACTGAAAGTTTTCGATTGCTTGGTAATTACCGAGGGATTTCTAAGGGAGACATTCACCAACATCACATATTCCAGGCAATAGATTCCCTTTGAAAATACCTTGGTGAATCTCTTCACCAAGGAATTTTTGACTTTCATCAAGGGAAGTTGCCTCTCACTGAAAGGCTAATTTCTGGTAGTGAAGAATTTTTCACTGCACTAACAAATTAAATTATTATGATATGGACACTTAACATAACACAATTTGCAAATTGCATGGTAGCCACTGCACTATTGATCATTGTCTATACAAAACTTGTTAACAATTATTGGTGCATCATAGCTACTGCACCAATAAATTTACAAGTAAACTAATCTGCACAATTTCACTTTGTAAATTGAGTAGAACATAGATTATCTATTAAAAGCTATCCCTACATAACAACAAAATGTAGACTTAATAAACCTCTAGTTGATTTTCTTTCTAGGTATTTTAGATGGTGAATTTTATAGTCTCAATTCTTACTTTACATTTTTTTGACAATATTTGAATTCAAATTTTATTGGTAGTATCACAGTCCTGATCTCTTTTTGGAGTTCATCATAGAAGTTTTATCCAAATTGGTGTTCCCCATTCCCATAACAGAAGTTGGTGCATGTATGGGTGTGGAGAAGTGGATATTTCAGAAGCAATTGAAGCAAGAAAGTTTTTATAAGAAGACTGCAAAAAGGTTGCATTGCCCTAGTTAGAAGATCCTAGCTACTAAAGTGCTAGTAAGATAGTAATTACAATCATGGCAAATACATAATTAAGAGAAGAACTAGAAAAGGAATGCGTGGGATTTATCTCAGATATTTCATTTTAGCTTCAAGAGGTTTTGGATGCCAAGTGAACAATCTTCTTCTAATTAAACAAAAGAACTTAGAGAGAGGAAAAAATGAAGTTTAGTGGAAAGAAGTAGATGGGATTATGGATCATTAATATGGTTAAGAAATGGATGCAGTAGTGTTTCAGGATTATAGACCCAAATCCAAACTAGATCGGAGCCAGAACTAAATTTTTCAGGTTAGATCCAGGTTATATATGGACCCCACTCGACCCAAATGATCCAATAGGGCAAAATTTTTGTCCATGGACCTAACCAGATCCAGTCTTCTATTGTATTGGGTGTGGGTCCAATATTCGGACTTGAATCAAGGAATCGATCAGATCAAGATCACTCATGGCCTGTTCCAATCCAACCCATTCGCACCACTATTAACAAGTCAGATATTTGTAGATGTAGCATGTCATCAACATAAGAATACTAAGTCAAGGAATTGTATAATATTGTAAGCATTTGGCATGCCAGTTCCATGATGACAAGTAAAGCCATGTCCCATCTCTTGTAAGATGTGGGCCATTTTTGTTAAACATAAACAATTCAATTACTAGTGCTAGAACCAGTTTGAGTAAAACTAGATTCTTTGTCTCTATTGAACCATCTTCATTGTACCTGGACAATCCTACATCTTTGGTTTTTGCAACTTGATATCAATCAAAACATGCTATGCAATGGAAATAGACCATTTTCCACTAGAATGGGATGTAATGCATGGGAGCACTTTGAATTTCATGCTCAGCATATTTATGTGCATATGATGCAATGCCAGAATCTCTTAGGTTTTCTAGTGCACACTGCAGATATAATTTTACCATATTAGGCCCATATATATAGCATTATAATATAATATTCTATTATACTATGTTTATGATAATATATTATATTATCATAACATAACTATAACAACAAAATATAGTGATTGTAATAATATGATATATTATGCTTATAATAGAATAAGAATATATTATATTATCATTATGTATTTTACAACAACATAATATGTTATTCTATTAATTTAATAATATAATATAACATAATATATAGTTTACTATATAATATATTTATAATATAATCATATAGGATGATATGATATGATATAAGATGTAGTTATGAGATTTGATGGTGGATGTTTTGATTAATAGAAAAAATTGATTAAAATCAAAACAACTTCTCCACATCGGATAGAGAACCTTTTGGGGAAGAGCTCTAAAATGAATCATTTCTCAAGTAGATCTTTTAATCTTTCTGGCAAAGTCAAAATAGTTTTCTGATTTTTTTTACCAAATACAACTGTATCATCCAAAAATACTTTTGAAGGGCCAGAAAATACTTTTTGGCCCTCCAAAAGCTTTGCCAAATGGGGTTTAATTGTTAAACTATCTTAACTCATGTGATTTATCCATCAAATAGATCCAATCAAAGTGATTCAAAAATAAATTTTTAATCCATCAAAAAAAACTAATATATAATCAATTTTATTAAATTGAATTCCGATAGATTTATAATTTCAGTAGTTTAATGTATTTAAAAAATTCATCAAGTGTCCAATCAAAATTATGTGGTATTAGATACATCTTATTATCTTCTAATCTTAATCTAACTTTGATAATGGTTGGCTTGATTTTAACTATACCAACCACAAAATCAAAATCCACCACATATGTGTTCTTCAAATGTTTTTTTGATTTACATTTTTATTGATGATATCACTATTTCATCAACAATATATAAAATATTAGTGATAACATAACAATTGGTAGTAAAGATAGAATTTTAATGATCATTCTAGAAATATTATCATTAATAGTATATACTTATAGTGACTATTTTAAAATATCATCATAAAAAATATATACTTTAGTGATGAATAATAAAATCATCATTAATACATTGGCCAATATTGATTTTAGTGCCACAAATTATGACAACATATTGTATCTCACCAAAGATATAGAGTTTTAATGACCATTTTATCATCTCATCATTTAAAGATATGTACATACAAGGACCATTTTAAAACATCATCACTAAAGATATAAATTTTAATTATAAATTATAAAATTATCAGTAGTGATTTGACAAACATTAGTTTCGACATCAAAATTATAACAACATAATATTTCACCACTAAAAATATAGATTTTTAATCATTACAAAGTTTTGTCATTAAAGATATATAACTATGATGACCATTTTAAAATATCAACACTAACGACATAAATTTTAGTGATAAATTATAAAATCATCATTAGTGAGTTGATCAAAAATACTTTTTGCATTAAAATTGCTGTCCTACCATACAAAAGCTCCATTTTTGGGTAATCTACAAAAGCTCTATTTAATGATGAACTTTTATGAGAAAATAAAAAATAGTCATAAAATGAAAAATATTACATTACCATGCATTAAATTTAAAGGTGCAACATCAACTCTGCAACTCATAGAAAATAAAATTTTATAAGCTTTAAAGAGAGCACAACTTTGATAATTTGTATGAATAGGCGAAATAAAACTCTTACTAAATGGCATAATAAAGTTTAAAGTCAACGGCAACCTATTAGGATGTAGGTGGCCATGACAACAATGCTAAAAATCCCAAACTTTTTTGGAAAAGGGGACATGAGTAATTGAAGAAGAAAACTAGAAGAAAATGGCATGTCATCATCAATGTGAAGCATAAAGAGTCGTCCATGGCTATGCCCCTTCTCGATCATTTTTTGGGTGCACCGATCCTAAACCAAACAACCAACACAAGAAAAATGGACTAAGCAATTATTTTCAACAAATCTACAATTAGAAATAAATTATGTAGCTAATTTTGGCACATAAAAAACATTCAATAATAGGAATGAATATTCAGAGGTACATGGAATAACACTAATACCAAAAACTGATAAGTTTTCTCTATTGATAGTTGTTATACGTGCATTAGAAGAGTTAAATTGAATAGAAAAAAAATCTTCAATACCAACCAATCATATGATTACAGGCACTTGAATCTATAAACCAACTGAGATGAGAGATATTTTATATCAAACGTACTAGTAATAGAAAGAGTATTTGAGATAACACCTAAAAAAGCATAAGCTACTTTACCAAAAAAAAAAAAAAAAAGCAAAAGCAATTGATTATTGAATCATTTTCTAAATGGTTTTAGAAGTAAGAGAGGCTAGAATATCGATAATAATATTGGTTGGGTTGGCTATCAATGAATGATAGCCTTTGTGCCCTTGTCTTCATTTACCCAGAAGGCGACATTCAAAAATGATGTAACCCATATCAGACAACAATTACAATAATGTCGCTTCTTGCAATGTGGGACTGTGTGACTATATTTTCTTACATTAATGGCACTAAATGCTGTCGAGATCCTTTGTCTTTGGCTTCTTCTAATATCTTGATGAAAATAAAGCACCAACAAAATTTGTTGTTGAATGATCAACTATGGCCTGTGCATGTAGCCAAGTTTCTTCTCGAAGGAGATCTGAAATGCAACATCAAGATCTTGATGAAATAATAATATTCACATGAACTGATTCAAATCCTGGATGTAGTTTCATCAAAAGTTGCTTCACTCTACTCTTTTTGTATTCTTCCATGTTATGTTCAAAGGATGATCTTTGATAGATGTTGCTATAATGCATCTTATTAAGACCAAAGAGCCATGAAGCTAGAGTGCATTTGAATATCTTTGTCGCCTTGATCATATTGAGAGATGCCAAATTCTAGTTGAAACTCTCGTGCTTGGTTTAACTGAGAATAAATTTGCTTCAAGTACTTCTACATCTCTGAAGCTTTTCCATAAGCTCGCAAGCTCATCACTTAAGAAGCCAAGTTGTAACGTGAGCATTCATGGTTTTCCATCTTGCCCTTTTTCATACATCCATAGTTTTCAAACTTGTGTAATCCAAAATCTCTAACAAATCACTACCTTTTGCAAATGTGCAAATTTGAAATTCTTGGATAGGATAATTCTTACCATCAAACTTCATAGAGATGACATTGGAATGACTATAGGAACAAAGAAATGATCAAATTAAAAGCAATCACTAGGCCAAGAAAATGCAGGATTGAGAAAGAGATGAAATTTGCCAAAGATCAAAACTTTTGGCAAGATAATAGAAGAAGAATAGCTCTGATGTGGAGGATAAAAAAATGGTAACTGTGGCTATACAAAAGTAGTATGTGTGGCTGTACAAAAGTGATAAATATGTCTATGATAATTGTAGAATATTTACATGCATAATCATAGAAAAAAATCAATGAAGAATATTCAAAGATAGCACTACTGATTATGACTTAAGTTTATCCATGATTGCTAAGATTATTGCTAAGATCATAGTTTGATTGTTTCCTTTATTCCTAGAGATTCTATTGACAGAAAATTAAAGGAGAATAGTCAATGACAGTATTGTTAATTGTGGCTTAATTTGATCCTTGATTGCTGAAATTATAGTTGACCCTTGATTGCCAAGATTCTGGATTAATTCTATCCTTGATTCCTAGCCTAGATTCCATTGGCAACATAATGCTTCTTATAGAGTGTAAATATGATGGGCTTCTTCAAAGAACTTTTATATGAATGCGCATTTATCATCTCTAGAACTCATCATTTATTATTTAATTTTTTAAAAAATAAAAACAATGATGTGAGGAAGCATGGCCAAAATAGAGCGAGCCATGCAAGTTAATATTTGAAGGCTCAAAAACTAATGAAGCCATAGGAGCAGGGATCCTTATCGTGTCTCCAACTAGAAAAAGGTTGCAGCTTCCTTTTCAACTAAGCTTTCCCTACTCAAACAACTAGGCCAAATATGAAGCTTTAATGATTGAAGGACAATGGAATCTTAATGGTCAAAGTGATCATGGATTCCTAGATCATACTAAAGCAGTTGACTGACAAATATAAATACCATAGTGAAGCATTAATAAGATATCATATATGAACAAGCAAATTAATACAGGCCTTTATTGAGGTAAAACTAGAATTTATTCCACAATCGGAGAACTAAATTGCCAATGAACAAGCTCCAATGGCATTGAGATTGAGAATATGAGAACACGTTTTAGAGAGACTTGTTGGAGTGGATAGAAGGCTATTTCCTTCCATGTTAGACAAATAGGATGAAATGCAATTCAAAGCATGTATGTTGGAGCTAACTCCTAGCTATTGGTGCTTTCCAATTTTCCAATATCGTAAATATCTGATTGTGAAGATCCATAAGAAAGAAGAACTTTGGAGGAGAAATTCACACAAATAGTTGCATTCTTTGATGAAGAGCTTGATTGGCATTGCAGGTGGTGGAGATTGGCCTTACTAAGTAAATTCTTTGGTTGTGATTGCCCCCTTGACTTCATACAAAAAGAGATGAAGGCTCGATGGAGCATGGATGGGGAGTTCCATGTTTTGCTTTTCTCCAAGGGTATCATCCTCTTCGATTTGCTGTTTGAGGAGGTCAAAACTCATACTTTGGTCTTCAGCCAAGCAATTACTAATATTAGAAAATCAAAGGCCAAACCTCAAGCCTAACTAGTACATAGAGTCTGGCAAGCTTATGTTTAGATCTGACCATCAGATCTTTGTCACAAACTATAGAAAAGGAGAGAATCTTAAAGATTGTAGCTTCAGCAAGCATCCCTCTATTTCTAGATGAATAGACTGAATCATCTCTGTGCATGGAATCTGTGTGTTGGTGTTTAGACCGACACCTCCAAGAGCTTATGATCGAGGGCTAAAGTTCGATTGAAGGATAATGCAAGAGTTTTATATATGAAGAGCTGTTCAACATGCACTATAACTATTGCATGGTATGGAGCACTTAGAAACATGTACTTGCTCTGCTAAGAGGAAGGGTGTTCCAACCAGGCCGCTATTTGGACCATGGATCTGAGTGGCAAGGGTTGCCATTAATCCATTGTTGGCTCTAGAGACCAAATGATCTCCAAAGCTAAACCTATATATTGGACCCTATAGTAGACCTTTGGCACTGCCGAGGAAAGTTTCCCAAAAATCTTCTTTAAAGAGGTTAAATATGGTTGAAGGTTTCCATAATACTATCCTATTTTGATCCATCAAGCTATTAAATCACATGCATAGAACAAGAACTAAAAAGGACAAGAAAAACATAGTAAGAAACAACATTAAATGCCAATTATAGAGAAGAAATATACCAAATATAACTATACCAAAGGTAGGAAAAGAATGTACATGGTGCAACACCAAATGATATTTCATTTGTAGAAAAAGCTCATAGCATTTATCTGCTTCACATCAACTATAAATCAAAATAAAAGGTGAAAATAAACAATTAGATGCTAAAACAAATGGAGTGTAACTGTGAGTTTCTCTTAAATGCCAAGCATACAACAAGTTCTCCAATACCTAGAATATCTAATTTAAATCATTTATGATATTGCATTAGTATGAAGCAATAATTTCTATCATGTCAATACCTGGCTTTGCAGCATTTTGATTCATAATGATGGTGCTCGGTAGCGAAGGGTTAATTGGAGGAGTATGCTGAGTCTTTGTCTTCAGTGAAAGTATTTTCAGAGCAATTTTTCTTAGATACTCAGGCTGCAGTATCAGAAAGTCAGACAAAATACTTTCCATGAGAGCCAACAATTCAAATTAATGAGAATGAGTGGAAACACAGATTATGCCTTTTTTTAAGAAAGAGAATGAACACATGCAATAAGAAGAATAACCAATCCACCTTATAGATGAATATATTCGCTTCACTTACAATTTGATTGGCTTAGACTAGCTATCCAAATACTTACTTTGATATGTTCACAGTTTAAATCAAGCCTTTACAGCTAGCAGAATTTGATTATCTAAACCTACTATTCCTAACTGAACAATACATAACAATTGAAATAAAAAAGTTCAAAAGCATGATTTGCAATATGAAAGGTTAGCAAACAGTAGATAGTTGCCAACATCAAGTAGATCAAACAACCATGGTCAAGTCAAGGAAATATTTGCAAGTCCAGCAAGATCCGTAGGACATTTGATTTTTCATTCTTTTTCTCCATTGATTAAGATAAGCACTGACAAGTGACAAAACTATAATAGTTCCTACAATAAGCCACTCAGCATGCTAAATCAAATAGCCAGCCAACTCATTAATATACAGAAAATCTAAATGTAGCTTCTCTCATATGTTTTTATTGAGATTTGACTACAAACCTAACAAATGCATCTTATAAGCATGGACCAATGATGTTCCAATTTTATCGATCAATTGAAACTCCTTTGATATCTTACCAGCCCCTCTCCCATTCTCCCAAAGACATGCAGAAAGCCATCGAAAAGGAAGGAAAACAAATGAATCATAAACAATTGAACATATCCTGAAAAGGATGACTTGATCAACTTGGTTTATTGCTTATTGCACGAATAATCCATCTTGCATTATAAAATAATCATAAGAAGAGTTTGAGATTCGGGCAATGAACGAACCATGCTGTTAGCTGTCCTATATATCTTCTTTTCAAAACATACAGCAATTTTTTGAAGTTCATCCAAGTCTTCCGACACAAGAATAGGCAAGTGTCTCTTTAAAGTGCCAATTCTGCAAAAACATACAATAAATGCCATTAAGAATGGAGTTGAATTTCATGAAGAAACTATTAATGGGAAAACTTTGTGGCTACATGGATATTGTTGATGATGGAGACTCATCCGTGAAGGTTACTTTAAGAACAAGCTCAAACCCATAAACTCCCTCAAACCTATCGACTTAAAAAAGATAAAGAGAAATATATAGTGACAGCGTTCAACCCAAAACCTCATCGCGCTGTCAAAAAATATTGTTCATCTACAAACGTAAAAACGCAAGAGGAAAAAAAGAGAAAAAAAAAAAGGTTCGAGATCTGCTTACATCTTATTGACGATCCTCTGACGCGCATCGTGCTGCAGCTGGCTCCGCCAGTCACGGGCCGCCAAGGCAGCGGCGAAGGACTCCCCCTGGGCGGGCCTCCAGCTGTTCCCTTCCATCGTCGACGATCGGAAAGCTCGGCGGCGGCGGAGGTAACCCATCGGCAGAACAACCAAGTGGATGCAAGAGATAGGACGAAATGACAAGAAAGGGGAAGTGGGGTGAGCGCTAAAAACTGGGAAGAGTCATTCGGGAAGGAAGACAACTGCCCCTTATAAAAAGAGGAGATATCGTATCATTCTAATTGTGGATAGAAATTATTTCCTTGATTTTCTGGATGTTTACGAGCGAGTTTCGAATATTCTTATTTTCCTTTTAAAGACTCACCGAATTTATATGGGTATTTACCGATTTCCTAAAGAGTTATATTTGAATTCTAATTGGGGTATAAATAAATGCCCAAAGTAGTAAATCTATTTCCTAATATAAGGAATTCAAATCCATGTCAACGATCCGATTCTTTTAATATTAGGCAAGTGTTGCAACTCTGTTTATTTATTATTTTGGAAAGGTTATAATATAAGCAAACGAGCTGGATTGAATATATTAAAGAAAAGCTTTAGTAGAAGCAATGGAGTCTGACTGAACTAGAGCAAAATTTAAGAGGTTGATTGGTCTAAATTCTTTTAGACTAAGATTGATAAAATTAATATGGACAGGACCCATGTTTAGACTTATTCACAAACCATACTATCCACTTGGCCACTCAAGTCCGCTCTATACCGAGCTTTGGGCTTCCAGGTTGAGCCTCAGGCTCCACTTGAGTTTTTTTCTTTCTTCAATCTCTCTGTTGACGGAGGAGGCCGAGAGGAGGAGAGGCAATAAAGAGGTAAGAAAAAGGCAGGGGCTTGGGGAGGACAAGAGGAAGAAACAAGGAGGTGGGGAGGATGCAAAGAAGAGGCTGGGGAGGACTTAAGGTGGAACACATTTTAATCAAACACCATGCTTATCTTCCTCCCTTGCCATCCTTCTTTGGAATCCCAGTAATTGGAGGAATGCTTTGCATTCAAGGATGAAAACTTGTTGGGGGAGCGGGGGCATGCCTTGTTTCGGAGCACCAGCCTGTCAGTCAAAGGGAGGAGGATTAGCAATGGTACAGGAGTTAATGGCATGGGCCATAACGACCATAGCTTGGTTTCATGAAGTGGTCGTGGATCCATTGAACTGTAGACTCTTTTGGAGGAACTTCAAGAAACTGCAATGGTTGTGACTTTTGTATTTGATGTAATAGTTGATGAGCTCGATGGAAAAATTGAGAAAAAAATGTAATGAACAAAAAAAAAAAAGAATGTGATGAAATTTATGTTCGCTATAAGAAAAGAGAGTTTTTGCGATGAAAATAGTTTCGTCGCAAATAATAAGAATTTATGATGAAAAATAAATTTCATTATAAATAATAAAATATTTATGATGAAAATAATTTTTCATCACCAATACTTTTACATTAGCAATGGAAAAGAAATTTCATCGTAAATAATTATTATTTACGACGATAATTTTCATCATAAATAATAAAATATTTATTTTAATTTTAAATTTTTAAATATTCATGACGAAAATATTTTGATCGTAAGTAATTTAAGTATTTACGATAAAAAATATTTTTTCATCAAAAATAACATTATTTCCAATAAAAAATTTCATCGCTAATATTTAAAAAAATAAAAAATTTTAAAAAATAAAAAATTACAGATAATTTGTGGCAAAAATTTTTTATCGTAAATAATCAAGTATTTGCAATGCAATGCTCTTTTCATCGCAAATCTCAATTATTTATGATGAAAAATTTCATCATTAATATTTAGAAAAATAAAAAATTTAAAAAAATTGAAAATTAGAGATTAATTATGACAAAAATATTACATTGTAAATAGTAAATTATTTATGATAAAAAAATTATTCTATCCTAAATTCTCTATTAATCACGATGAAAAATTTTTGTCACTAATATTTGATAAAAAATAAGATATTTTAAAAATTTAAAAATTATAGATTATTTATGATGAAAATATTACATCATAAATAATATAGTATTTATGATTAAAATATTTTTTCATCACAAATGCTCATTGTTTACGATGAAAAATTTTCATCGCTAATATTTTTAAAAAAATAAAAAAATTAAAAATTATAGATTATTTATGACTAAAATATTACATCATAAATAAATAATTATTTACGATGAAAAGGTCATTCCGTTGCTAATACTCTATTAATCACGATGAAAAATTTTCGTCGTTAATATTTGAAAAAAAGTGAGAAATTTTAAAAATTAAAAAATTATAGATTATTTTTGATAAAAATATTACATCTTAAATAATTTATTATTGATGATGAAAGGATCATTCCATCGTAAGTACTCTATTAATCATGATGAAAAATTTTCATCACTAATATTTAAAAAAAAATTTAAAAATTCAAAAATTATGGATTATTTATGATAAAAATATTACATCATAAATAAATGATTATTTATGACAAAAAGGTCATTCCATCGCTAATACTCTATTAATCACGAAGAAAAATTTTTGTCACTAATATTTAAAAAAATAAAAAATTTTAAAAATTAAAAAATTATAGATTATTTATGATGAAAATATGACATCATAAATAAATTATTATTTACAATGAAAAGGTCATTCCATCTCTAATACTCTATTAATCACGATGAAAAATTTTTATCGCTAATACTTGAAAAAAATAAGAAATTTAAAAATTTAAAAATTATAGATTATTTACTATGAAAATATTACATTATAAATAATTTATTATTGATGACAAAAAGATTGTTCCATCGTAAATACTCTATGAATCATGATAAAAAATTTTCATCGCTAATATTTTAAAAAAATAAAAAATTTTAAAAATTCAAAAATTACATATTATTTATGATGAAAATATTACATCATAAAAAATTGATTATTGACAACAAAAAGATCCTTGCATCATAAATACTCTATTAATCACATCAAAAAATTTTTATCACCAATATTTAAAAAAATAAAAAATTTAAAAAATTTAAAAATTATAGATTATTTATGATAAAAATATTATGTTGTTAATAATTGATTATTAACAACGAAAAAGATCCTTCCATTGCAAATACTCTATTAATCATGATGAAAAATTTTTATCGCTAATATTTGGAAAAAAATAAAAAATTTAAAAATTAGAGGTAGAGGCAATCAATTCGTATAAAATAGTGGGAGGATCTTTAAACTAAAGTCCAAGTCTTTAGAATTAAAAAATTTATATACTAATAGGTCTTTTGTTTTTCTTTCAGTGATGGCTAGTAGTTTATCACTCTGCTCACTATTGGACAGTGACAAGTTTATGGGACCCAATTTTAATAATTGGTATCGAAAGTGAGAATAGTTTTCGAGCATGAGAGGATCCTATATGTGATTATGGATTCAACACCTAAAGTACCAGCTTCCAATTGAGATGTGATGGTTAGAGACACTTATCAGAAGTGGCTCAATGACTATACGACAGTATATTGCATAATGAGGACTGCTATGAGTGCTGAATTTAGTTATAAATTTGATGATACTCAACCAAAGGAGATGCTTCAAATTTTGAATGAGTCCTTTGGCACACTTGAGGATTTGTCCTCAACATGGCATAGATCTTTTGCGAGAGAAAGAAAATGCAAGATGCAGAAAAATCATGGTGATTCTAAGCAGTCTAAGGCAGACTAGAGTCAGGCAGAAATGGATAGATCTAGGAAGAGATTAACAAAGGATTGCTGGATAAGTACTTATATGATAACATCTTATAATTTCTTTATCTATGATACTACTATCTAAATATTGGATATCGAAAGTCTAATTTATATCTGTAATTCATTGCAGGAATTTCAGGTTAGTAAAGAATTTGAGAAGTGTTGCTCCTTGAATTGATTTTGATGATTACAAAGTATTTGAAGGAGTACTAATGATTTTTACTTGAAAAAGACTTATTGCTCTTCAGGGGCAAATCATAATTTTACCCAAAACCTTGATTTGAAAGCATCAAATGATAGAAACGAAAGATTGTGATCCATTGGTGAAAATTTTATTATTTTTGGACTTATATTTTAAAAGATATGCATGTTTGAAAACATGAATCGACCCATGAGTCAACTCATGGCACAATGAGCTGTTTGGCACGCAGATTTTTGCTTGGCACAACCTGTGAATCGACCCATGAGTCGACCCCCAAGGCATGAGTCGACCCATGAGTCGACCCCTGCTGTTTTTAGCCAAAAATCACAGAACCTTATTTTCTGATGATTTTCTGATGTTCTTCCACAGAGGTCGACCCATGAGTCGACCCCCAGGCATGAGTCGACCATGA
>NC_025995.2:62681685-62748489 GCF_000442705.2 Elaeis guineensis | reverse complement strand
TGAGTCAACTCATGGCACAATGAGCTGTTTGGCACGCAGATTTTTTGGCTTGGCACAACCTGTGAGTCGACCCATGAGTCGACCCCCAAGGCATGAGTCAACCCATGAGTCGACCCCTGCTATTTTTAGGCCAAAAATCACAGAACCTTATTTTCTGGTGATTTTCTGATGTTCTTCCACAGAGGTCGACCCATGAGTCGACCCCCAGGCATGAGTCGACCCATGAGTCGACCCCTGTGACGGAATTATTCCACAACGACTAGTTTTTAACCCGTTTTAAGTGCTTTTAATGCTCATTTAATGTGGTCTAACGGCTCTATTTCAGTCCAGAATATTTTTCACCATTTTTTAAAGCTATAAAAGGGACAAAAAGATGGGAATCAAAGAAGAGAATAAAGAAGAGAGTTTTTGAAAAAGAGATTTCAAGCAAACTTTTCAGCCCTAAGCAAGAGCTCACTCAAAATATTCAAGAAGCCTTTAATCCAAGCTCACCAACTCCTCAAGTGCACATTCAAGTCACCAACCACTTGAAGAAATCAAAAAGAGTCTTCTTCTCTTTGAGTAAAGTGTATTTAAAGTCTCATTCGCTCATTAAAGGAGCTTTCTTTGTACTTACTTGTGCTATTCATTGTTATACTTTGCTTGAGTTATTGTTTTTGTTTTGGAAGGGTTCCAAAATAAGGAAAGGTTGATCCGAACCTTGAATCGGAGTGTATTGGGTTGGCTTGTACCCAAAAAATAAGTGGACTAGCTTGGGATAGCTAGAGTCAGAGTTTCCGACGTTTGTATTCGGGTTGAATACAAGTTAGTGGATTGAAATTTCCAAGTAGGAGCTTGGAGAGTGGATGTAGGTGCAAGGTTGGCACCGAACCACTATAAATCCTTTTATTTGTGGTGTGCCTAATTGCTCTTCTTTAACTCTTCATTATTCTCTTGCATTCTTGCAGTTAGTCATTAGCCTTGAATTAACTTTACTCTCCCTATTTATTTAGCTATTGTCAAACATTTTTCATAAGACATAAGTTAAGCTTAAATTTTTTAGAAACCCAATTCACCCCCCCTCTTGGGTTGCAAAGCTGGGCAACAAGAAGAGTGAACGATTCCTGAATGTTGGAGATGGAAGAGCTATTCCAGTTCTACCTATAGAAAAAGTTCAACTTACTCTTAATTCAAATACCATTATTTTAGATGACTGTCATTATTGTCCATCTTTCCTTTGGAATATTATTTCCATCGACCTTTAGGCCAAGGATGGTTATAATTTTTCCACAAAAGAAAATTACCGTGATATCATTATTAATGGTACCACAATTATGCGTGGATAATTGAAACATGGTATTTACACATTATCACAATCTGTTAGTGTAATGTACACATCGAACAAATATTCTAGAATAGATAATATCACAAATGCCTACCTTTGGCATTGTAAGCTTGATCACATAAATAAGAATAGTATAAATAGATTAACTAAAGAGGAAATCCTTGATATCAATGATTATGAATTATTACCAACATATAAGTCCTATCTTTTTGGGAAGATGACCAAGTCATCCTTTACTAGAAAGGGTGAATGAGCCAGTGATGTTCTAGGTCTAGTATACAGTGATATATGTAGACTTATGAACATAAGCACCAAAGGAGGGTATTCCTACTTCATTATATTTACTGAGAACCTAACGAAATATGGGTATGTCTAGCTTATGAAGTATAAGTCCGAATCATTTGAAATATTCAAATGATTCCATAATAAGGTAGAAAAATAAACTGAGAAGAGTATTAAAATTTTTCGATCAGATCGAGGAGGTGAAACCATGCATTGTATAAGCAGATGTATGATAATGCACATAGTTTCCATTCTAAATCCATGTTTCGGCTGTGATTTAGTTTTTTCATGTTACTTTAGCTCTGCATCTCGGTAAACTCTGAAGTTTTATCATGTAAAACTAATATAACAATGCATATGCTAAATATCTAATTCATAATGAAGATGATATATTCTACTACTATCCACACTGGCAAGCTTTAGAAATGCAGTTGACGTTATGAAGCAAACCATAAATTAGCACCTATACATACATAAAGAAAAGAACCGGTTGCCTTCATGGCAAATTTTTTTCTGCAGCTGAAGGGCTTACAGCAAACTTGACCTCATAGGAATGAAAACTATGCAATTAATGCACAAGTAGTTATTTGTCAGAACTGAATATATAGTCTTGGTAAAAATGTTATCAAAAAAAAAATGTCATGGTTAAATTAATCCCTACAATCATGACAGCTTCCCATGTTCATTAAATATCAGATCTGTATGACACATGTCCAACACTCATTTATTTACTAGCATATAAGTAATCAAGAAAATAACAATGTCCTAACTAGACATAATAAGGTGGTGTAGCCGTCAATATCTGCTGATCCTCGAAGAGACAAATTCCAAAGGCAGGGCGCATACACAAGATGCTCTACCAATGGCGGATGCAGCTCCCATGGAACACATGAGTGCATGTAGTGACACGCATCCCCCCCCCCGACAGTGAACTCTTCACCACACAAAGCAGGGTTTGCCTTCACCTAACGTCACAGCCAGTAGAGAGTTGTCATTGTAGCCAAGCATCTGAACTACCTGGTAATGATTACAGACTCCACAAGGACCAAGAACAGAATTCCCACAACCACAAAAGAATTCATAGAACCATATAACCATCGCACACAAGCAAAAATCTATGAGGAAGAGAGTGTGTGTGTGTGTGAGAGAGAGAGAAGGGTATGGTATCTATTGGAGCGGGTTGAAGGAACTTGGAATCAACTTTCTCCCATCCATGCATAGCCACCAAGTCAAAAAGGAGTCTATGCATGGATGGAAGGTGTGTCACAGCTGTAGGTTTGAGACATGCAAGGGCCACCAATATTGTGGCTAAGGGTTAATGGCTCGGCATGTGAGTTATTGTCTACTCTGATCGATTGACTTTATGGTTTTATCCTTCTAGATTCCAATCCCAAAGTCATTTCATGTTGCTGTAGGTTTGAGACCTGCAAGGGCCACCAATATTGTGGCTAAGGGCTAATGGCTCGGCACGTGAGTTATTGTCTGCTCTGGTCGATTGACTTTTTGGTTTTATCCTTCTAGATTCCAATCCCAAAGTCGTTTCATGTAGAAAGGATGGCCCTTCCTATATAAGCCTGAATTCCTCTTGACTTATAAGCCTACTTCCATATTATCACCACATACAATCCAAAATTGGATCATCCAATCCTTTTGAGGATGATCCCAATTCTTGGTTCGGATTGTTTTGGAGGTTTTGGATCCTAATCATACGATCATTTTGGGCAAGTGTCAATATCAAGTCAAATATGCAAATATGGGTTTGGATTATATGCTTTGCATAAAAGAATGATTGATCTTCTTTTGCAACATCAATCATTGCATCATATTTTGCACACCTTTTAATGCCCTCCAACCTTTCCCTTCAAAGGACAATTGTTAGCATAGATCATGAGGTAGATGTCATAGTGAAAGTTGTGGAAAGCTTGATCTAATTGTTCACGCTTGAAAAGAATATCATCATTCTTTTGCACAAAAGATATAACCCATAATTTGTAAACATTCGCATCTAATCACTAATAGGCTACTTAAGGATGCAAGAGCAAAATTATCTAGAATCTACATATGTGCCTTTGTCCAAACTTGGCATTTTAGTATGACTCACACGAAACTCTATGTTATGTTAGATTCCCACAATATTACTTTCTAATTTATAACCCAAATTGCCAACAAGACTTTTTGTTCTCACTTTCCTATTGTTATGCAGAACATTTTTTTTTTCCTTAACATTCCCTTTATGATTTATAGTGAAGTCAAAAGTTAAATATATTGACTTGCTAGTGCAGTACAAGGTCTCACTTTCCTGGTATTTCACACAGATCCATCATTGTTATTCTTTATGGTAAAGGATGGAGCAAAGCTTCATTAAGCAAAAGAGTCGAAGGAAACAATACAAGGTCTTAGGGATACATGACAAAGAGTAAAACATGAATATGATAAGATTTGCACTCCATATAATAAAAAGATCCAGAAGAACAATAAACCCAAACCTAATATCTAACAACCACTTCCTATCAAGATTAAGATCAGCCTGAAAACACTTGTTTCCCATATGCTCAAAATGGAACTCGACCCTGAATATCCTCCCTGAACCGCAACTCATAATCCTGAAAGGACTAAAATTGAGCTGGATCTTATGCCAATGACAAATGAAGGTTCCAATGCCGAGAAGATGATATCTCATCGGCCACCTGCAACCAAATTGAAACAATTTCATATTAAAGAAGATACCCCATTGTTCACCTTTGCTTGTCCACCCCTTGTACCCTATCCTCCATGCAAATAATCTGAAAGTATCTGAGTTTAAATTGCAATGATAGCATCTAGCATCCATAAGTATACAAAAAATCTATAGGTGGAAATTTAACAGGCTATATAGAAACCAAGCAAACCAACTATTGGAGAGTTGAGGACAAATCCCAGGCATAGCACTCAGTGACCATCGAAGGGATTTACAATATAAATTATTGATACAGCCAACTACACCTTGGCAAATCCCCCATCCTTTCATCTTTTGCCTGCCACTCATCAACTGATCTAGAATGTCCATAACTGAATCAGGTAGATCACAAAAAGAACAATAGTTATTTTGTATCAACATCATCCTCGTTCATAGCAAATTTCCCTGGAGTCTGCCCGCAAAATATCAGCCAAATAATCAGCAGCCCTCGCCTTGTTAGCTAGATAATCAGCAGCTATGTTTCCTTCAAGAAAAATGTGAGTTATGTGAAAAGTTTGAAAGTAGTTTCTCCGCACAATTTAGTCCTGGATGACAAGATCAAGGTAATTTCTCTCTGAAATTCAGAGAGCCACTGAATGACAGTTAGAGAGTCATCCTCCAACCAAAATTCCGATACATCCATCTCATATAAGGCAACTTTAACCCCCAACCATGCAGCTACTAGTCCTACAAATGGCACCGTAGAGGGTGGCAAAATTTTGCCTCTAGCTCTCGAAAGAGTCCCCTTATTTATGACCCCGAATAGTGAAAGCAGCCGCAGCCTCATTAGAGGACACTGACGCATCAAAATTAAGGTCAAGAACCCCGATAGGAGGAGGTGATATCTACCAGGGCCGGAGGTGATATCTACCAAATCCAAAAATTCAATAATCCATTATCTTTCAGTCCACTTTATGAGAAACTCTTGGAAATTAAATGGAGCTAGATAAAGGCAGCATATTACTTTTGTACTTATAATGTTTGCTCAGTAAAATATTTTCAGTTTTTTGAAGGATGAATATATTGTTTCTTTTAGGAATTCTGTGGGGTACCAAATATGATCTACAATTAATATTTAATTATTAAAAGCACCTGAAGTTGGCTCTAAATGCACAGCAATCTCAAAAGAATATAATGATATTTAAAAGGAAACAAAGTAACTTCTACTTTGCATAAAACTTTCATTAATAGTGGAAACTATTAAAAGTAAGGTTTGAAAGCTTGGTTTAGGTTCTAAAAGGACATCAGATGTAAAAAAATGTCATTCAATTTTTACCTTAAAGATTACAATTATAGATCATATTTTTGTTGTCATTTTCCCTGATGCGTTCAATGAGGTCAAAAAGTCATGGCCTCATGTTTTGTTCACTTATGAAAGAAAATCCTGGCTACCTTCTTTCTTTGTATTAAGATTATTTGCCATTTTCCAATTGCAAGCTCAAGTTAGTTAAGTCATCTTACTAAGTTTGCATTTAATGTTGATATGTGCATGTCCATGTTAGCACGTTTCCTTTTGCCTATCTATCTTTTGTAGGCTAACTATTCATTAATTCAAACCATATAATTTATTTAATGTCTCCAATGAATAATTTAAGTTCTTGCCGAAGCATGGTATAATATTTTGATGTGATGCATTGCTGTCAAAATAATTTTTCTGTTTTTCTTAATGAGATAATGAAAAAACATAGAGAATTAAATGACTTTTTCTTATAATTCCTTTCTTCTAGCAGATTTCTGCTTATGATACCCTTTTTTTGGTAACCAATGGAACTTGAAACTTGGATGAAGTTTCAGCAGGCAAGAAAGAGAGAGGTAGCCCGACCACTTCCAAAAGCAGGTAGGGATTCTTCAAAAAGTGGGCTGGAACTGCTTCCGCATCTGGCACTCCCCAACCTTTTCTATCTATCTTTAGAATTAGGGCGAGTGTCTAAAGACCGGGTTATCTCTTTGAATCTGCACTCCACTCGCCGCCAATGCTGAAGGATGCCGCCGAAAAGAATGGAATGCGGCTTCGCTCTGCTGGATGCATCCTCGAATAAGATGTGGCAACTTTTTTCTTTATTGATGAGTTGACCTGAAGCTGCTTCATAGAGGGGACATCGTATTACCCCCGAGCTTCATCTGTGAACCCTCTATACTTCTTTTGACGAATGGAGTGCCTATTTCACATTGAAACGTGACCTGCTATGCCGGTCGAGGCTCAAAACTGAGATTTAAAAGCAAAGTTGAAATCATGAATTCAGTACAAATATTGAAACAATATCTAAATGTATGTGGTAATATTGTTACCATTATGGTTAGATAAACCTAATGAAAATATAAAATTTGTCATGAATATCAAAATAGTTTTCTTCTTCGGCAAAATAATGGCGAGGTTCATACTTTGGAGTGAAGCATCCCAAAGAGTGTATTAGTTTTTTTTCTTTTTAAATATTTTAAAACTTGGACAAGATAAATCTTAGCTGAAATCTGAATGAGGGCAGTAGATTGTGTTGATAGAATATATATATATATATATATATATATATATATATATATATATATATATATATATATATATATATATATATATATATATATATAGGTAGATAGATAAATTTATTTGGTTGCGTTACCAAAGGTTCTTGGTTCGAACAGCATATCCAATCTGTACTCTTTGAATCATTGTTTGAATTACATAATTAAGATGATCCTTCTAATGATGGGTCACATTTCTTTTCATGTTAAGTTGGATCTAGCCTAAGTTGAAGTCCTAAATAAATTTTTTTTACTGAATTAAATATTATCATGTATTGACAAATGTAGTCAGACTTAATTGGATTGCTTTCAAGTCATTGCAAGAAGATCATGCTACTATTCCATGCTTTAAAATAAAACCAAATCATATAAAGAAAATGTATTCAGTTTTGTATTCTTGATGTGGAAGTAAGAAGCATTTTGTTAAAGTATTATTTTCGATTCTTAGGCACATTAGATATTGTGGATCCATAATGACATGTGCTGCATCACTAGCACATAAAAGCACAAGCTTGATGCATGTGATTATGATGGCATGTTAACAAAGATTTTGGAGTTAACTTATTATGGTGTTGGAAACAAGGTTATGTTATTTAGATGCAATTGGTATGATATTAGGAGAGGTATAAGAGTGCATCGTGATCATGGTCACGTAGATATAGACCACAGATCATGACTGAATACCAATAAGCCTTTTCTATTTGCACAACAAGTGCAACAAGTATATTACATCACTTATCCGTGCAATAGTAGGGAGATACATGATTGGTGGGCTATACATAAAACGAAAGCTAAGAATTCCTTTAATATCTATTTAGCGGATATAGGTGATGACAATATATTTTCGAATATTGATGTGTATCAAGAGGATGATATTGCAAACCCATTTGTAGTTCAGGCTAATGAAGAACTTGACACGCCTATTTGCAAGTTGATTTCTCTCAATTTGAAATACTAGATGATGACGAGATACGTAAGTTACAATAAAGACTAGAAGAAGTGGTAGTAGAAGAGGAAGAAGAAGAAGAAGAGGAGAATGAAGAGGATGCAGAGGATGAGGAAGAAGAAGAATTTGAAAACGATGATGGGTCTAGTAAGGAAGAAATTGACTTTGAATTGTCTGATGATGATAATGATTGATTTGTACAATATTGCCATTCACATTTAAATTTAGTTGCCATGTAATGTATTATCACACTAGATTGTTTACAATTATATATATATTAGATAATTTTGATCATAATTTATGAAATATTTTTTTTGACTATTTGATCTATGCCTACATTATGGGTTTGTATTATATTATTGCAAAAAATATTTGTGATCTTAAGTTAGATTCATAATATCTAATATATGCATCTAACCTTTGTATATGAACAGGGATAATGACATATGGTGGAGTATCCAGACTTGGTTAAAATGGTAGTAAAGGAAGAGATGTATCTGGACAATAACTTTGAGATTCGCAAGATGGAGGTGAACGTGATGGGGATATTGGGAGACACCCAGAATGATGTATCCGTAGGCTATTTAACATACCTCTACCTGCTGAGATGTATGGTTCATTGCCTATGGAGGAGCCCTCTATCAATCCTTCACCTCATGTGCCTCATAGTATGGGTTTAGTTGATCCTATACATATAAGAGGCTCGAACCAGCCTGCTCTTAGCCAACCATTGAAGCAGATAAAATTTCTATCACAGTGGAAATGAATAAGTAGGTTTTATAATTATATATTCTTATTTGACATCTATTTTAATTGTTATTTCATATGATTAATTTTGTTGATGTTTAATGTGCATATTCATCGAGCCTGAGGTGTCATCGTAGATGAGTATTTGACTGAAGCAGTGCTTTAAAGAAGCTTGGCCTTGGTGGAGAACGGTAGAGCAAACAATCAAGGATGAGTTATTGCACAGATTTGAGGTGATGTATTAGGCTTTTACTTAGTTCATAATGTCAGTAAGTTATTACAATAACAAGGTATAAGTCATCGATGTATTCTGTAAGTAAGATATATATATATATATATATATATATATATATATATATATATATATGTATATATATATATATATATATATGTATGTATATACATATACATATATATATATACATATACATATACGTATATATATATATGTGTATATATATATATATATATATATATATATATATATATATACATATATATATATATACATATACATATACATATATATATATATATATATATATATACACACACACATATACATATATATCTATATATATACATATACATCTATATATATACATATACATATACATATATATATATATATATATATATATATATATATATATATATATATATATATACATACATACATACATACATACATACATACATACATATACATATATATATATATATATATATATACATATACATATATATATATATATATATATATATATACACACACATACACAGATATATATATATATATATACATATACATACATATATATATATATATATATATATATATATATATATATATATATATATATATATATATATATACATATACATATACATATATATACATACATAGAATATATATATATATATATATATATATATATATATATATATATATATATATATATATATATATATATATAAGTAGATAGATAAATTTATTTGGTTTGCATTACCAAAGGTTCTCGGTTCGAACAGCATATCCAATCTGTACTCATTGAATCATTGTTTGAATTACATAATTAAGTATGATCCTTCTGATAATGGGTCACATTTCTTTTCATGTTAAGTTGGATCTAGCCTAAGTTGATGTCCTAAATAATTTTTTTGTACTAAATTAACTATTATCATGTATTGACAAATGTAGTCAGGCTTAATTGGATTGCTTTCAAGTCGTTGCAAGAAGATCATGCTACTATTCCATGCTTTAAAATAAAACCAAATCATATAAAGAAAATATATTCAGTTTTGTATTCTTGATGCGGAAGTAAGAAGCATTTTGTTAAAGCGTTATTTTCGATTCTTAGGCACATTAGATATTGTGGATCCATAATGACATGTGCTGCATCACTAGTACATAAAACCACAAGCTTGATGCATGTGATTATGATGGCATGTTAACAAAGATTTTGGAGTTAACTTATTATGTTGGAAACAAGGTTATGTTATTTAGATGCAATTGGTATGATATTAGGAGAGGTATAAGAGTGCATCGTGATCATGGTCTCGTAGATATAGACCACAGATCATGACTGAATACCAATAAGCCTTTTCTATTCGCACAACAAGTGCAACAAGTATATTACATCACTTATCCATGCAATAGTAGGGAGACACATGATTGGTGGGCTATACATAAAACTAAAGCTAAGAATTCCTTTAATATCTATTTAGCGGATATAGGTGATGACAATATATTTTCGAATATTGATGTGTATCAAGAGGATGATATTGCAAACCCATTTGTAGTTCAGGCTAATGAAGAACCTGACATGCCTATTTGCATGTTGATTTCTCTCAATTTGAAATACTAGATGATGATGAGATACGTAAGTTACAATAAAGACTAGAAGAAGTGGTAGTAGAAGAGGAAGAGGAAGAAGAAGATGAGAATGAAGAGGATGAAAAGGATGAGGAAGAAGAAGAATTTGAAAACGATGATGAGTCTAGTAAGGAAAAATTGGCTTTGAATTGTCTGATGATGATAATGATTGATTTGTACAATGTTGCCATTCACATTTAAATTTAGTTGCCATGTAATGTATTATCACACTAGATTGTTTACAATTATATATATATTAGATAATTTTGATCACAATTTATGAAATATTTTTTTTGACTATTTGATCTATGCCTACATTATGGGTTTGTATTATATTATTGCAAAAAATATTTGTGATCTTAAGTTAGATTCATAATATCTAATATATGCATCTAACCTTTGTATATGAACAGGGATAATAACATATGGTGGAGTATCTAGACTTGGTTGAAATGGTAGTAAAGGAAGAGATGTATCTGGACAATAACTTTGAGATTCGCAAGTTGGAGGTGAACGTGATGGGGATATTGGAAGACACCCAGAATGATGTATCCGTAGGCTATTTAACATACCTCTACCTGCTGAGATGTATGGTTCATTGCCTATGGAGGAGCCCTCTATCAATCCTTCACCTCATGTGCCTCATAGTATGGGTTTAGTTGATCCTATGCATATAAGAGGCTTGAACCAGCCTGCTCTTAGCCAACCATTGAAGCAGATAAAATTTCCATCACAGTGGAAATGAATAAGTAGGTTTTATAATTATATATTCTTATTTGACATCTATTTTAATTGTTATTTCATATGATTAATTTTGTTGATGTTTAATGTGCATATTCATCGAGCCTGAGGTGTCACCGTAGATGAGTGTTTGACTGAAGCAGTGCTTTAAAGAAGCTTGGCCTTGGTGGAGAACGGTAGAGCAAACAATCAAGGATGAGTTATTGCATAGATTTGAGGTGATGTATTAGGCTTTTACTTAGTTCATAATGTGAGTAAGTTATTACAATAACAAGGTATAAGTCATCGATGTATTCTTTAAGTAAGGTATAGATGGTCTCCAGTAGAAGATCATGATGTTAGGAAATGCTGAATGAGTATCAATAGATATTTATTTGCTGGCATGATGAGTGAAGCATAGAAGAAATATATTGATGAGTTAAAGGAGACAAATTCGGGAGCCACACTTGCAGACAGAATCGGTAAAATTCATCCAAGTTGGATGAAACAAGAGATATAGGATGAATTGCATCAAAAGCATTAGCTTATAAATCAGTGACAGTAGATGCCTAAAGCTGCTCGAAAAAATTTAATGAAGCAAAATGAAGGATCGATCACCAAGCATTCCAGGGGTTTCATTCCCTTTGTGATGCAAAAGAGGAGGATGGTGATTTATTAAGTATTTCTCTATTGTTATTGATATTTATATTCAGTTATATATTTATGAAATAGTACTTGTTATAGATATAAGAGAATGGTGTAGAACCTACTATTGCAATGCTTTTTGACTGCACCCACAAGAAAAAGGGGACTGGGGAGTTCATGGATGCAAAAACTAAGAAAGTTAGCATAGGTTTTCAATTTTATATCTAAGTATATCTATATGTTAATATATATTAACATATGTATATCCATATGTATATCTATAAGTATATCCACATCCAAGAAAGGTTCTTTTGAGATAGCTTATAAGTATATCTATTTGTATTAATATGGAGATTTCCTATTATAAATGCCCTGAATGTAGATTTGAAGTTGTTCTAATATTGGTTAAGAATTATTCTTGGAGGTGTTGTTATGGTGGTTATTGGGCGTTAAATTAAATGGTTGGTTTGCATTATTAATAGGTTGTGTTTGCAATTTTGGAAAGTCATAATTTTAGCGTAAACTCTATCAGAATTTTGAGAAATGTCTAATAGATTTTGAATATATAGGTTTGTAGAGTTGGGATGTTATATTAATAGATAAATTATTGTTGTTCTATTTATCTTGTTTTTATGCATATCATCCATGAAATAGAGATATTTGCTTTTTTTTTTTTTTAAAGACTGAACCTTTTCAATATATGATTGCAGGAGGCATATAAGGCTATTTTTGCAGAAAAGTATAGCTCAGAGATTGAATCACAACTTTTATTCGATGTTACTATGTGGGTGGAAGCTACAGGAGATGTTTCTAAAAATAAAATATACGGATTTGGGCTACATGCACACTCATCTAGGGTACTCATAAAGACTCCTACATCATGCTTTACTTCTCAACCAGGCGACCTTCAGGGAGTGCATCACCACCTACTCTACTATCCAAGAAACTATAGAGATTACACAGGTGCATATTATAGCGATTTTGATGAACCCTCAATATAGAGAGATGCTGTGATATCTTATTTCTAATATTGGTTTTACATCCTTTGAGTACTTGTCACCTCCTCCACAAAAAAAAAACAAGTCAGATAACCCTCCAACAGATCCTCCTTGTGATTGATGTTTGATTATGAACATATTAGGTGTAGTCTTTGTTTGATGCTGGGTACTAACTAGAGTTAAATTGTTTAATGTTTTGTTGTATTGTGATTGCTTATGGATTGAAATCTTGATGGATGCTAAACTTATGTTTCGTAGAAGCTTTACTAAAATGCGTTTGCTTAAAAGTATTGTTGTGTTATTTTGTATTATAAAAAATTAGGTTATGCCTGATATGTTGAGAATTAGGATATATATAGACCTGCTATTATATTTACAAATAATCTTCCAAGTGAAAGTTTTACTAAAGAATTTGCAAGAAAAATAGAATGCTAAATAAAAACTTTACTCAGAGATTACCTTATTAACAAACCTCAAACCATCACTAAGGGATCGCCGGGGCTTATCACTGAAGGATCTATAAGGGGTAACTTCCTCACAAATTATTTAGCTGGCCAGTTTTTAGCGAGAAAAATTCTCTCGATGAATCCCTTGGCAATTACTAAGGGATTTCATAGTGCATTTTGGTTAGTGAATCCATTGAAAAATATCGTTCTTGGCAAATGGCCTTCAGCTTTACCAAGAAAACTTTTCTCGCTGAAAGTTTTCGATTGCTTGGTAATTATCGAGGGATTTCTAAGGGAGACATTCACCAACATCACATATTCTAGGCAATAGATTCCCTTTGAAAATACCTTGATGAATCTCTTCACCAAGGAATTTTTGACTTTCATCAAGGGAAGTTGCCTCTCACTGAAAGGCTAATTTTTGGTAGTGAAGAATTTTTCACTGCACTAACAAATTAAATTATTATGATATGGACACTTAACATAACACAATTTGTAAATTGCTTGGTAGCCACTGCACTGTTGATCATTGTCTATACAAAACTTGTTAACAATTATTGGTGCATCATAGCTACTGCACCAATAAATTTACAAGTAAACTAATCTGCACGATTTCACTTTGTAAATTGAGTAGAACATAGATTATCTATTAAAAGCTATCCCTACATAACAACAAAATGTAGACTTAATAAACCTCTAGTTGATTTTCTTTCTAGGTATTTTAGATGGTGAATTTTATAGTCTCAATTCTTACTTTACATTTTTTTGACAATATTTGAATTCAAATTTTATTGGTAGTATCACAGTGCTGATCTCTTTTTGGAGTTCGTCATAGAAGTTTTATCCAAATTGGTGTTCCCCATTCCCATAACAGAAGTTGGTGCATGTATGGGTGTGGAGAAGTGGATATTTCAGAAGCAATTGAAGCAAGAAAGTTTTTATAAGAAGACTGCAAAAAGGTTGCATTGCCCTAGTTAGAAGATCCTAGCTACTAAGGGGCTAGTAAGATAGTAATTACAATCATGGCAAATACATAATTAAGAGAAGAACTAGAAAAGGAATGCGTGGGATTTATCTCAGATATTTCATGTTAGCTTCATGAGGTTTTGGATGCCAAGTGAACAATCTTCTTCTAATTAAACAAAAGAACTTAGAGAGAGGAAAAAATGAAGTTTAGTGGAAAGAAGTAGATGGAATTATGGATCATTAATATGGTTAAGAAATGGATGTAGTAGTGTTTCAGGATTATAGACCCAAATCCAAACTAGATCGAAGCCAGAACTAAATTTTTCAGATTGGATCCAGGTTATATGTGGACCCCACTCGACTCAAATGATTCAATAGGGCAAAATTTTTGTCCATGGACCTAACCAGATCCAGTCTTCTATTATATTGGGTGTGGGTCCAATATTCGGACTTGAATCAAGGAATCGATCAGATCAAGATCACTCATGGCCTGTTCCAATCCAACCCATTCGCACCACTATTAACAAGTCAGATATTTGTAGATGTAGCATGTCATCAACATAAGAATACTAAGTCAAGGAATTGTATAATATTGTAAGCATTTGGCATGCCAGTTCCATGATGACAAGTAAAGCCATGTCCCATCTCTTGTAAGATGTGGGCCATTTTTGTTAAACATAAACAATTCAATTACTAGTGCTAGAACCGGTTTGAGTAAAACTAGATTCTTTGTCTCTATTGAACCATCTTCATTGTACCTGGACAATCCTACATCTTTGGTTTTTGCAACTTGATATCAATCGAAACATGCTATGCAATGGAAATAGACCATTTTCTACTAGAATGGAATGTACTGCATGGGAGCACTTTGAATTTCATGCTCAGCATATTTATGTGCATATGATGCAATGCCAGAATCTCTTTGGTTTTCTAGTGCACACTACAGATATAATTTTACCATATTAGGCCCATATATATAGCATTATAATATAATATTCTATTATACTATATTTATGATAATATATTATATTATCATAACATAACTATAACAACAAAATATAGTGATTGTAATAATGTGATATATTATGCTTATAATAGAATAAGAATATATTATATTATCATTATGTATTTTACAACAACATAATATGTTATTCTATTAATTTAATAATATAATATAATATAACATAATATATAGTTTACTATTATAATATATTTATAATATAATCATATAGGATGATATGATATGATATAAGATGTAGTTATGAGATTTGATGGTGGATGTTTTGATTAATAGAAAAAATTGATTAAAACCAAAACAACTTCTCCACATCGGATAGAGAACCTTTTGGTGAAGAGCTCTAAAATGAATCATTTCTCAAGTAGATCTTTTAATCTTTCTGGCAAAGTCAAAATAGTTTTCTGATTTTTTTTACCAAATACAACTGTATCATCCAAAAATACTTTTGAAGGGCTAGAAAATACTTTTTGGCCCTCCAAAAGCTTTGCCAAATGGGGTTTAATTGTTAAACTATCTTAACTCATGTGATTTATCCATCAAATAGATCCAATCAAAGTGATTCAAAAATAAATTTTTAATCCATCAAAAAAACTAATATATAATCAATTTTATTAAATTGAATTCCGATGGATTTATAATTTCAGTAGTTTAATGTATTTAAAAAATTCATCAAGTGTCCAATCAAAATTATGTGGTATTAGATACATCTTATTATCTTCTAATCTTAATCTAACTTTGATAATGGTTGGCTTGATTTTAACTATACCAACCACAAAATCAAAATCCACCACATATGTGTTCTTCAAATGTTTTTTTGATTTACATTTTTATTGATGATATCGCTATTTCATCAACAATATATAAAATAGTAGTGATAACATAACAATTGGTAGTAAAGATAGAAATTTAATGACCATTCTAGAAATATTATCTTTAATAGTATATACTTATAGTGACTATTTTAAAATATCATCATAAAAAATATATACTTTAGTGATGAATAATAAAATCATCATTAATACATTGGCCAATATTGATTTTAGTGCCACAAATTATGACAACATATTGTATCTCACCAAAGATATAGAGTTTTAATGACCATTTTATCATCTCATCATTTAAAGATATGTACATACAAGGACCATTTTAAAATATCATCACTAAAGATATAAATTTTAATTATAAATTATAAAATTATCAGTAGTGATTTGACAAACATTAGTTTCGACATCAAAATTATAACAACATAATATTTCACCACTAAAAATATAGATTTTTAATCATTACTCTAAAAGTTTTGTCATTAAAGATATATAACTATGATGACCATTTTAAAATATCACCACTAACGACATAAATTTTAGTGATAAATTATAAAATCATCATTAGTGAGTTGATCAAAAATACTTTTTGCATTAAAATTGCTGTCCTACCATACAAAAGCTCCATTTTTTGGTAATCTACAAAAGCTCTATTTAATGATGAACTTTTATGAGAAAATAAAAAATAGTCATAAAATGAAAAATATTACATTACCATGCATTAAATTTAAAGGTGCAACATCAACTCTGCAACTCATAGAAAATAAAATTTTATAAGTTTTAAAGGGAGCACAACTTTGATAATTTGTATGAATAGGTGAAATAAAACTCTTACTAAATGGCATAATAAAGTTTAAAGTCAACGGCAACCTATTAGGATGTAGGTGGCCATGACAACAATGCTAAAAATCCCAAACTTTTTTGGAAAAGGGGACATGAGTAATTGAAGAAGAAAACTAGAATGTCATCATCAATGTGAAGCATAAAGAGTCATCCATGGCTACGCCCCTTCTCGATCATGTTTTGGGTGCACCGATCCTAAACCAAACAACCAACACAAGAAAAATGGACTAAGCAATTATTTTCAACAAATCTACAATTAGAAATAAATTATGTAGCTAATTTTGGCACATAAAAAACATTCAATAATGGGAATGAATATTTAGAGGTACATGGAATAACACCAATACCAAAAACTAATAAGTTTTCTCTATTGATAGTTGTTATACGTGCATTAGAAGAGTTAAATTGAATAGAAAAAAAATCTTCAATACCAACCAATCATATGATTACAGGCACTTGAATCTATAAACCAACTGAGATGAGAGAAATTTTATATCAAATGTACTAGTAATAGAAAGAGTATTTGAGATAACACCTAAAAAAGCATAAGCTACTTTACCAAAAAAAAAAAAAAGCAAAAGCAATTGATTCTTGAATCATTTTCTAAATGGTTTTAGAAGTAAGAGAGGCTTGAATATCGAGAATAATATTGGTTGGGTTGGCTATCAATGTATGATAGGCTTTGTGCCCTTGTCTTCATTTACCCAAAAGGCGACATTCAAAAATGATGTAACCCATATCAGACAACAATTACAATAATGTCGCTTCTTGCAATGTGGGACTGTGTGACTATATTTTCTTACATTAATGGCACTAAATGCTGTCGAGATCCTTTGTCTTTGGCTTCTTCTGATATCTTGATGAAAATAAAGCACCATCAAAATTTGTTGTTGAATGATCAACTATGGCTTGTGCATGTAGCCAAGTTTCTTCTCGAAGGAGATCTGAAATGCAACATCAAGATCTTGATGAAATAATAATATTCACATGAACTAATTCAAATCCTGGATGTAGTTTCATCAAAAGTTGCATCACTCTACTCTTTTTGTATTCTTCCATGTTATGTTCAAAGGATGATCTTTGATAGATGTTGCTATAATGCATCTTATTAAGACCAAAGAGCCATGAAGCTAGCGTACATTTGAATATCTTTGTCGCCTTGATCATATTGAGAGATGCCAAATTCTAGCTGAAACTCTCGTGCTTGGTTTAACTGAGAATAAATTTGCTTCAAGTACTTCCACATCTCTGAAGCTTTTCCATAAGCTCGCAAGCTCATCACTTAAGAAGCCAAGTTGTAACGTGAGCATTCATGGTTTTCCATCTTGCCCTTTTTCATACATCATAGTTTTCAAACTTGTGTAATCCAAAATCCCTAACAAATCACTACCTTTTGCAAATGTGCAAATTTGAAATTCTTGGATAGGATAATTCTTACCATCAAACTTCATAGAGATGACATTGGAATGACTATAGGAACAAAGAAATGATCAAATTAAAAGAAATCACTAGGCCAAGAAAATGCAGGATTGAGAAAGAGATGAAATTTGCCAAAGATCAAAACTTTTGGCAAGATAATAGAAGAGGAATAGCTCTGATGTGGAGGATAAAAAAATGGTAACTGTGGCTATACAAAAGTAGTATGTGTGGCTGTACAAAAGTGATAAATATGTCTATGATAATTGTAGAATATTTACATGCATAATCATAGAAAAAAATCAATGAAGAATATTCAAAGATAGCACTACTGATTATGACTTAAGTTTATCCATGATTGCTAAGATTATTGCTAAGATCATAGCTTGATTCTTTCCTTTATTCCTAGAGATTCTATTGACAGAAAATTAAAGGAGAATAGTCAATGACAGTATTGTTAATTGTGGCTTAATTTGATCCTTGATTGCTGAAATTATAGTTGACCCTTGATTGCCAAGATTCTGGATTAATTCTATCCTTGATTCCTAGCCTAGATTCCAGTGACAACATAATGCTTCTTATAGAGTGTAAATATGATGGGCTTCTTCAAAGAACTTTTATATGAATGCGCATTTATCATCTCTAGAACTCATCATTTATTATTTAATTTTTTAAAAAATAAAAACAATGATGTGAGGAAGTATGGCCAAAATAGAGCGTACCATGCAAGTTAATATTTGAAGGCTCAAAAACTAATGAAGCCATAGGAGCAGGGATCCTTATTGTGTCTCCAACTAGAAAAAGGTTGCAGCTTCCTTTTCAACTAAGCTTTCCCTACTCAAACAACTAGGCCAAATATGAAGCTTTAATGATGGAAGGACAATGGAATCTTAATGGTCAAAGTGATCATGGATTCCTAGATCATACTAAAGCAGTTGACTGACAAATATAAATACCATAGTGAAGCATTAATAAGATATCATATATGAACAAGCAAATTAATACAGGCCTTTATTGAGGTAAAACTAGAATTTATTCCACAATCGAAGAACTAAATTGCCAATGAACAAGCTCCAATGGCATTGAGATTGAGAATATGAGAACACATTTTAGAGAGACTTGTTAGAGTGGATAGAAGGCTATTTCCTTCCATGTTAGACAAATAGGATGAAATGCAATTCAAAGCATGTATGTTGGAGCTAACTCCTAGCTATTGGTGCTTTCCAATTTTCCAATATCGTAAATATCTGATTGTGAAGATCCATAAGAAAGAAGAACTTTGGAGGAGAAATTCACACAAATAGTTGCATTCTTTGATGAAGAGCTTGAATGGCATTGCAGGTGGTGGAGATTGGCCTTACTAAGTAAATTCTTTGGTTGTGATTGCCCCCTTGACTTCATGCAAAAAGAGATGAAGGCTCGATGGAGCATGGATGGGGAGTTCCATGTTTTGCTTTTCTCCAAGGGTATCATCCTCTTCGATTTGCTGTTTGAGGAGGTCAAAACTCATACTTTGGTCTTCAGCCAAGCAATTACTAATATTAGAAAATCAAAGGCCAAACCTCAAGCCTAACTAGTACATAGAGTCTGGCAAGCTTATGTTTAGATCTGACTATCAGATCTTTGTCACAAACTATAGAAAAGGAGAGAATCTTAAAGATTGTAGCTCCAGCAAGCATCCCTCTATTTCTAGATGAATAGACTGAATCATCTCCGTGCATGGAATCTGTGTGTTGGTGTTTAGACCAACACCTCCAAGAGCTTATGATCGAGGGCTAAAGTTCGATTGAAGGACAATGCAAGAGTTTTATATATGAAGAGCTGTTCAACATGCACTATAACTATCGCATGGTATGGAGCACTTAGAAACATGTACTTGCTCTGCTAAGAGGAAGGGTGTTCCAACCAGGCCGCTATTTGGACCATGGATCTGAGTGGCAAGGGTTGCCATTAATCCATTGTTGGCTCTAGAGACCAAATGATCTCCAAAGCTAAACCTATATATTGGACCAAATAGTAGACCTTCGGCACTGCCGAGGAAAGTTTCCCAAAAATCTTCTTTAAAGAGGTTAAATATGGTTGAAGGTTTCCATAATACTATCCTATTTTGATCCATTCAAGCTATTAAATCACATGCATAGAACAAGAACTAAAAAGGATAAGAAAAACATAGTAAGAAACAACATTAAATGCCAATTATAGAGAAGAAATATACCAAATATAACTATACCAAAGGTAGGAAAAGAATGTCCATGGTGCAACACCAAATGATATTTCATTTGTAGAAAAGGCTCATAGCATTTATCTGCTTCACATCAACTATAAATCAAAATAAAAGGTGAAAATAAACAATTAGATGCTAAAACAAATGGAGTGTAACTGTGAGTTTCTCTTAAATGCCAAGCATACAACAAGTTCTCCAATACCTAGAATATCTAATTTAAATCATTTATGATATTGCATTAGTATGAAGCAATAATTTCTATCATGTCAATACCTGGCTTTGCAGCATTTTGATTCATAATGATGGTGCTCGGTAGCGAAGGGTTAATTGGAGGAGTATGCTGAGTCTTTGTCTCTAGTGAAAGTATTTTCAGAGCAATTTTTCTTAGATAATCAGGCTGCAGTATCAGAAAGTCAGACAAAATACTTTCCTTGAGATCCAACAATTCAAATTAATGAGAATGAGTGGAAACACAGATTATGCCTTTTTTTAAGAAAGAGAATGAACACATGCAATAAGAAGAATAACCGATCCACCTTATAGATGAATATATTCGCTTCACTTACAATTTGATTGGCCTAGACTAGCCCAAGCTTCTTATGAGCCAAATGATCCATAATAAACCACCAATTTATGAATTGATACGGTAGAATTTTAGTTTTGATTTTAATTTTATTTTAACTTCATTTTTTATCTCATTCAATCTTTTTAAGCCCGTTGGCTCTTCATATTGGTACATCTCTTTTTTATAAAATATATAAAGAAGCTTCAATTTTAAAAAAATAGAGATAATTTGATCCATAAATTAATACTTCTATGGATAAATTTATGTACTTATCAGTGCTCTCTCCTGGATGAAGTGATTTAGTCTCTCCTGCCTAATGAGTATCTCAATCTCATCACAGAGCTACAGGTAATCTTCAGTATCGTGATCGTAGTCACGATGATAGTGGCTGTACTTATTTGGGTTTCGATGGTACTTTGGCTTCATCCGCATCTTTGGAGGCTGGGGCAACTCAGTTCAAATTTCTATCAACTCAGTCTGAATTCGATGATGATCAAAATCTGCTTGAATCATCATATGATTAGAGCAAGTAGGATTCGAACTTCTCTTACCAAGAGTGATCAATTCTATGTTGTCTTATTCACAACCTTCATGTACAATCCATCATATCTAGAACACCCCATGCATGACTAAGTCATGAATGAGTATGAACTAAAATATGAATTCTTGTATACAAGATTCAATAATAGTCTTAGGTCAAAGGACTATATGCACAACTCCCGCTATAAGAAAACATCTTTTGATGGGTAAGTAGATTCGATAAGATGTTTCTCAAAACAGATCAGTTCAGTGAACTCTTTCTCTAATGAGCACTTACATCCTTATATTAGTGCCTTATACAAATGGCTTATGAGATCAGTCACTCTCACCATCGAGCATACATAGGATGTGCCAGTCTATCCAGAACATTGATCTCCTACTTAATGCTCCTATGACTAAGAATATTCTAAATCAAGATTTTAGGATTTTAGGTCTCATAGGTATGATCTCATCATAATCCTAAAATCATTGTCTTGATTTATGGAGTTCATCATAATCATTACAAATGTAAGATGCAGCATATGATGAAAAAATAAATATCTTTTATTTATTTATAAAGTGTCAGTTACATGAGTCTGAAAGATTTCAAGGAAACCCCATCAAAATATAAATTTTGATTGGTTTGTAGGGCATATTCCTTTCAATCTTCCACTTACACTTAAAGCCAATCACCCTTAAATTTTATCTCCATACAATCGAGATGGCAATCGAACTACTGTTGTGGTAGAGCTTTAGTGAATAGGTTTGCTATGTTGTTCTTTGTATCTACTCATTCAGTAACTATATCTTATCTCTCGATAATTTTATAAATAAGGTGGAAGCGCCTTAGAATGTGCTTGGATTTATGATGAGACCTTGGTTCCTTTGCTTGAGCATCGGCTCCAATATTATCGTAGTAAAGTGGTACTGGGTTCTCAATCTTAGGAGCAACACCCAATTTAGTGATGAATTTTTTCATTCAGATAATTTTTTTGACGGTTTCACTTGCAGCTATGTACTCTGCCTCAGTGGTTGAGTTAGCTATAGTCTGCTACTTAGAACTTTTTCAACTTATTACTCCACCATTTAAAGTAGAGACATACCTTGAAGTGGATCTGCTATTATCAGGGTCTGATTAAAAAATAGAGTCAAAATATCCTTCTAGTTTTAGATTCGATTCTTCATATACCAGAAAAATATCCTTAGTCCTTCTCAAGTACTTAAGAATATTTTTTATCACTTTCCAATGATTCTCATCTAAATCAATCTGAAATCTACTAGTTATACCTAAGGCATAGATCACATCAGGCCTGGTACATAGCATAGCATACATGATTGATCTTACTATCGAAGCATAGAAAATAGAACTCATTCTATTTCTCTCTTTCAGTGTCTTAGGAGACATCCTTTAGAGAGATGTATGTTTTGACTCATGGATAAGCAACATCTTTTACTCCCATCCATGCTAAACCTTTTCAGCATAAGGTCTATGTACGTGGATTGAGACAAGCCTAACATCATCTTAGATCTATCTCTATAGATCTTTATACCAAGTACATAGGATGCTTTACCCAAGTCTTTCATGAAAAATTTACTTGATAGCCATGTCTTGACCAATTGTAACATTAGGATATCATTCTCAATAAAAAGTATGTCATCTACATACAAAATTAAGAAGACAATAGCATTCTCACTAGTCTTCTTATACACATAAGGTTCATTCACATTTTTGACAAAATCAAACTCTTTGTCTGTAACATCAAAATAGATGTTTAAACTCCTCGAAGCTTGCTTTAATCTATAAATAGATTTCTTAAGCTTGCATACCTGATTTGCTCTTCCACTTGAGATAAATCCTTCTGGTTGAGACATGTAAATCTCTTCCTTAAGATAATCATTAAGAAAGACAGTCTTCACATCTATTTGTCAGATTTCATAATCATGATATGCTACTATTGCAAGCATACTCCAAATAGATTTGAGCATGACAACAGGTGAGAATATTTCATCATAATCAATATCCTATTTTTGTCTGAAATCTTTAGCCATCAATCTAGCTTTATAGGTTTTAACTTGGCCATCTGCTCTAATCTTTTTTTTATAGATCCATTTGCACCCAATAAGGGTCACACCCTCTGGTGCATCAACCAAAGTCTACACTTAATTGGAGTATATTGAGTCTATTTCAAATTTCATAGCCTCTAGCTATTTATCTAAGTTCCTACTTATGATAATTTTCATATAGGTCAGAGGTTCATCATTCTCAATGATGTGGGCTTGATTATTCTCAATAATGAACCCGTATCTTAAAGTTGTATTTTGCACTCTATCCGACCTTTGGAGAGGTGTGTGTTATAGTTGTGCCTCATCAATGGATACTTCTGACTGAAAATTTTTTTATGCTTCTACTTGTAGGTCTCAAACTTTATCAAGTCTAATATTTCTCCCACTGCCTCTTTTTAGGATAAACTCTTTTTTCATAAAAGTGGCATGCTTACTGACAAAATTTTTTTATTCAGTAGGGTGGCAAAAGAGGTATCCCATACTCTCTTTAGGATAATCTACAAATAAGTATTTATCTGCCCTAGCACTTAGCTTATACCCAAAATTTTATTTTATATAAGCCAGATAGTCCCAAATTTTAAGATACTTAAGATTAGGCTTTTTATCTCTTCATATCTCATATAGAGTGCTTGGTACAGATTTTGAAGATACTTTGATCAGGATATATACAGCAGTCTCTAGGGTATATCTCCAGAAGAAAATAGATAAGTCTGTAAAGCACATCATGGACCATACCATATCTAATAAAGTATGATTTCTCCTTTCAACTATACTATTTAACTGCGATGTATAGGGAGGAGTCCATTCTGAGAAATTTTTTTTTCTTTAAGATGTTTTAAAAATTCTCTGAATAAGTATTCTCCTCCTCGATCAGATCGATAAATTTTAATATTTTTTTCAGTTTATTTTTCGATCATACTTTGATACTCTTTAAATTTATCAAAGGCTTTAGATTTGTATTTCATAAGATACACATATCCAAATCTAGATAAATTATCAGTGAACGTAATAAAATAAGAATAGTCTCCTCTAACTTCAGTTGTCATAGGATCACATACATCAGTATATACAAGTCCTAATAACTCATTTGTCCTTTCTCCATATCCACTAAATAGAGTCTTGATTATTTTTTTTAAAAGACAAAATTCACAAGTTCTTAATGATTCATAATCATAAGGATCAAAATAGTCTTTTTTGTATAACTTGTTAATTCTTATCTTACTTATATGACCAAGTCGACAATACCAGAGTAAAATGTTATTTATATATTCTCTCTTTCACTTTTTTCTTTCATCAATATGAAATATATTATCATTAAGAGATAGAATCAGAAGATCATTATTCAGAATACCATAATAGAAAATTTTATTAGAAAAAGAAATAAAGCAACTATTACCTTTTCCATTTATTTCATATCTCTGTTGCAATAGCAACGGCACAGAAATAATATTCCTAATGATCTTAGGCATATAATAATAATTTTCTAGCTCTAAGATCTTTTCAGAAGGTAACTTTAAAATATATGTCCCCATAACTTTCGCTTGGATGGACTCTCCTCCAGTACCTTAGAGCTCGAAGTCATCCTTTTTCAAAACTCTAATTTTCTACAGCTTCTGCAATAACTTGCAAATATGAGAACCACAGGTGGTATCTAATATCCAAGAGTTTGAATCAAAAAAAATTAATGATAAAATTATATGTATCTCATACATACCTTTTGGTGCATTACTTGCACCAGCCTTTATAGATGCAAGATAAACCTTGCAATTCCTTTTTCAGTGTCCTGTTATGCCACATTAAAAGTAGATACCTTGTCCGAAGGCTTTCTTTTCTTTCTTCTTCATCTTGCCACCTTTAGGGTTCAATCTTTTTTTTGAAGCCTTCATGCTTGATTTTTTCTTAAAAATCTTATCCATAAGAAGAACTAGAGTCTTATCTTTTTTAATATGGCTCTCAGCTATTTTGAGCATATTTAACAACTCAGACAAAGAGGTATTCAGTTAATTCATGTGATAATTCATAATAAACTGAGCAAATGATTCAGGGAGAGATTGTAGAATCAACTCCTGACTCAGTTCTCCATACATCACAAATTCTAATTGACCCAATCTAGTGATCAAGTCAATGATCTTTAGGACATAGTCTTGTATGGATGATCCTTCAGTCATTCTAGCATAGAATAACTACTTAGATATCTCATACCTAGCAGTTCTACTCTATTCTCCATACAACTTCTTTAAGTTGAGGAGTATGGATTGAGTATCCTTGCTCTCATGCTGTCTCTATAATTTATTGCTCATAGAGGCTAGTATGATATATTTGACAGTCAAACTGTCGTTCTTCCACACCCTGTATGTGGATACCTCTTCCTCAGCAGTATTGTCCCCAATCTCTTATAGTTCAGGAACATCAAAAATATACGAAAGCTTCTCCTGAGTGAGCATAATTTTCAAATTCCTCAACCAGTCCAATAATTGGAACTGATCAATTTGTTGGAATGTAAAGTTCCTCACAATGATAATAAAAATACCATTATAGAATTTTAATCTATATTAAATAAAGATCAATATATAAGCAACCAACTCATGATGACACACATGATTAAATAAGATCTTGTGTTTAATTGTGTCTTTCACTATTTTATCGAACATCATAGCCCTCTTCTATGATGAATGGGACATGCTAAATATTTATCTTAGTAGAATTGAGACCCTAATTCCTCATAAAGATCTTGTGATAATACAACAAATCCTTATGAGTTCATAGGTAGAAAACTCTTTCCAATTATATCTCATGTAATTTTCAACTTTATCTTAGCCTCTAAAATATTATAGCCTTGTGGAAACATAACAAACTATAATATTTTAGTTAAGTAAGACCCTTTATATTTATATAGTCAAATTTGAATATAACTGTCCTTGTGGTAATACAACAAAACAACAAATCCAAAATTACCGTAGACATCTTATGTGCACCAAGACTATATTACATTAGTCTCTATAATAAGTTTTGTGGTAACACAACAAATCTGCTATAATTTTTGATATAATATTGACCTAGCATGAAGGAAAGCCCCTAGTAGTATTTTCAACATCAAGATTTTTTCAATTTCAAGATTGCTTAAACAAATTGGTCAGGTAAGTAGGTGGTGGTCCCTCCATTGTATTTCTTAGATACCAATAAATTAGTCAGGTCAGTCAATGAAACTAATTAAATAATCATCTTTAGTACTTTTCTAGATACTAACTGATCAATTGATCAAAAATTAGTTAACCGATAATTACTATCACCACTACTTAATATAATTTTTATGAGGGCTTCACTTGATCTCTTGCACATTCTGATATTATCTAATAGTATTCAAAAATAAAACATCCTTTCACATTTCTTCTTCTTGATTCATATAGGTACTCCTTCTACCATAGTCCTCTATGGCAGGATGGCCTTTACTATAATTCTCAAAGAGTACTAGGCTACTAAAAATTCAATCCTCTATTAGTACATATTACACATGCATTAAATATGCATCAATTCATATCATCATATGATAACATAATCATTTCATAGCATACATCACTTAAATACAATCAGCATACTAACATATGAATGAACCAAACAAGGCTCGCTCTGATACCAATGTAGGGTTATGACAGCACAGTGGAAGCACAGATTTTAAAATATTTTTTTATCATAAAATCTTAATCATTAAATCCTAGTCCAGGACTTACTTGATGATTAACAATCATATGATACATTTGCATTACATCATAGAAGATATAGAATAATACCTCAAATGCTATATCCAATACTGATAGAACTTCCATCATGCGTCTAAGTGTTCACCCTCCAACGGTGATCCACATAGGGCCTTGATTAAGACACTCTCTCCTTAACTTGGTTCCTATCACTAAATTCTTCCTCCAAGAATTCTTTGGGCAGCACAACTTTTAGGCTTCTCTTTCCTTTCTCTTAGCCTTTCCTTTCTCTTCTTTTCTATTCTCCTTGTCTTCCTTAATTCTCTTCCTAGTGTTGCGTTCTGGTAATGTAGCAAAATATAATTTTTAAAATTTTTTATGCATTCAACTATTGAAAATAAGTTTAACAATTAAACATAACACCAGAATATAAAACCCTAGGAATACCTTGATGATTATAATTAAACAATATAAGCATGTATAATAACAAAGGATCTGAAGTCATATACCAAACATGAAGATGAGGACCTGGTAATAAAAGGATCTCCACAAGACTCCAAAGTAGAAGCCCTCCAATGATGATCCACATAGGACAGATCAGAGCCCTTCCCAATTTGATGTAGTGCTGCAGCCATTTTCGCAAGTTCACTACCGATCATCCTTCTTAAGAATAGGTTGCGCCATTGCTTGTATACCTTCGAAACCTCCATTAGAGCCAAATTAGAAATCTTTTCTCAAAATATCTCACCACACAAAATAGACTAAAAAATCCAACAATTGGAAATTTCTATTTATAAGAAAGGTAGACATTCTCCTTTCTAATTCTTCCTCATTTTCTTTTTTTTCTTTCTTTCCCTTTTTTTTACTTTCTTTTTCCTTACTTTCCTTTTTCTTTTCTCTTCTAATCCCATGTCGAAACAGAATTTTTTCTCTCCATCCTTTATCCATATGAGGTGCCCCTTATTTATAGGATAAGAAGAGGCGCCACACATTTCTAAGGGATGCCAACACTTTGCATTAAACATTCCCATATGGAGATAATTAATAGGCATAGAATAAGAGGTGTTTCCCAAGTAGAAGGACTCCTTTCTGCATCCACATTCCAAGATGTTATCTGATGGTGCGTCCATACTTAAATGGCATGGAAAAAAATAAGAAATTTAATAGAAGTAAATGAGAACGGCTATTCCTTCTCATAATGCCAATTATAAATAGGCATCCCAATTAAATGATGTGAGAGTTCCTTCATACAAAAGGACTCTTTATCTTCTATGCCTACATATTCCCAAGTGCCATCTGATGGCATGTGGAATAATGCATTATATGGAAAGATAAGAAGAAAATTAAGAGGAGTATTTAAGAAGGACTCCTCCTTCTTAACGCCTAAAACAAAAGAAGCGTGGCTTTTATTTCTTGCATGTGATATGGCGTGGAGAAGGTTGATTCCAGATGAAATATTTTCAAGTGGATTTGTTAGCCAAACCAAGAAACCAAAAGTTTGAACCTAATCCTATTAGGTCAAGGCATCAAGCTTGAGTTTAGCACAAACACCTTTGCACTGAATCAAATTGAAAACTTAGATTAATTCATGTGCTAGCAATTTAATTAATCTATAAGATTTATAATAAACCTAAATAAATTAGATCAAGATCAAGTCCCTATTGTGTGTGACCCATTGAATTCTATATCTAGCCAGCAGTGGACTCAAACTCATGACTTAATCCGATTAGGTCAACCCAATGGCATCAATTAATCAGAATATCTTTTAATTAATTTTTAAATTAAATTTTTTTAATTTATGCAAGTCTATAAGTCAAGATTGACGTCTAGCAACGTGTCATGAGTACCAAAAAGATATGAAACTTGATAGAAATACTAAAATTATCCTTTCATGATGAGTTACCATGCAATTCAATCCTTTGATCACACAACATCACAGACAGACAATGGGCATGAAATCATGTCAAGCCCAAATATCTATCCATATGTATCTCGATTTGATGATGATGACTCGATTGATGAATCAGTAGAAACATCTCTGCTCTAGCCAGTGACTCTCAGAGTCATCATCCTATGAGATCACATAGGATGTACTCTTTTCCTGTAAGAAGTGATCGATTCCTTATTGACCACTCACAACCTCCATTCACACTTCATCAGACCCAGAATATCCCACACATATCTCAAAGTAGCATGCTAGGAAATAAACCAAAGTAAGGATCCATATACATAAGGTACCATGGTGATCTCAGATCAAAAGATCACTTGCACTACTCCCACTGGAGAACCATCTGTCGACATACTGTAAGGCTCCATCAGATGTTCTTCCTATAGATCAGTTCACTGAACTCATTTTCTAATGAACACCTACATCTTTGTATTAGTGTCACTACATAAGTGATCGTGAGATCAACCATCTTCTCCATCGAGCATACATAGAATGTACCAGTCTTACCGACATCATCGATTTCTAACTCGATGATCCAATGACTAAAAATATTTTAGATTGGGACTATCAAGATTTTAGGTCTTACTAGCATGACTCATCATGGTCTTAAAATCATGATCCTAATCTATGAGATTTATCATAATCATAAAAATATGATGCAGCAAATGATAAAACACAATATCTTATAAATTAAAATAATCTATGTCATGTAAATGAGTTGGAAGATAACACAAAAAAGTTTCTATCACAACACCCATGTGATTGGCTTGTAAGGCACTATTCTTTTAATCTTCCATTTGCACTAAAACCAATCGCCCCTGTACTTGATACCTATGCAATCTGGTGACGAACACACTACACTGTGTTAAGGCTTAGTGAACTGATCTATTATTCTATTCTTTATATAAACTCATTTTATGATCAAATCATGAATGAGGTGAAAGTACCATAGGATGTGCGTGGGTTCTTGATGAGACCACAACCAAGTGAGTGATGAACGCTTTCATCAGGTGACTTTTCTTAGCAATCTTTACTAACAGTAATTAACTAAGTTAAACACAGTTTGTTATTTGAAACTCTTCCAATTCACTGCTCCTCTAGTACTTCTCAAGTACTTTGAGAATGCTTTTCACAATTTTTAAAAGATCCTATCATGGATCTGTCTGAAATCAATAATTATGTACAAGGCATAAACCACATCAAGCTTGGTACATTGAATATATAGATAAGTAAATACTTTTACACCCATTCATGTTGAACCCCTACAACATAAAATCTATGTACCTAGACTAGGACAAGCCTAACATTTACTTAGATCTATCTCTATAGATACCAAGTATATTGGATGCTACACCCAAGTCTTTTCAAGACAACTTCTGTGATAAGCATATCATTGATCGAGTGCAATATCAGGACTAGCTTTTCAATATGCTGTATGTCATCCACATACATAATCAAGAAGTTTGTGAGACTCCCACTTATCTTCCTACACACACATGGTTCATCCATATTTTGATAAAATCAAATATTTTGACTATCTCATTAAAAATAAAAGTACCTACTCCTCAATACCTACTTTAATCTATAAATAAATTTGCCCTCCCATTAGAAATAAACTCTCTAGATGGTGTGCGGCTATAGCAAGCAAAAATCTGGATTGATATTTCTGATAGCAATATATTGGGTCATACCCATAGGTGCTTCAACCAAAGTCCATACTTGATTGATGTATAGGGAGTTCAGTTCGGATTTCATATTTTCAAGCCGTCTGTTAGAGTTCCTACTCATGATGACTTTCGAATAGGTCAAGAAAATATCATTCTCAATGATGTTTGGTGTATTATCATTCTCATTAACAAACCCATAGGTGAGTGGTGCATTACACACTCGGATTGACCTTCAGTGAGGAGTGTGTGTCATGGTAGTACCTCATCAATGGGCACATCTGGTCGAGGATCCACTTATAGACACTCCACAGGTTATGATGGGATAGTTCATAGATCTTAAACTTCTCAAGTTCAATTATCCTCCCACTGTCTGCTTCTTAGATAATTTTTTTTTTCTAAAATGTAGTATACCTACTGACAAAACATCTTTTGTCTAGTAAGATAGTAGAAGTAGTATCATATACTACTCTTAGGATAACCTATAAACTTATACAAATCTGATCTAGCACAAAACTTATGTACATCAACTCTTTTCATATAAGTTGGACAACTTGCCTCTTTTTCTTTTCATATCTTATATAGAGTGCTAGTAATAGATTTTAACAGTATCTAATTCAAAATATATGCAGCAATTTTTAGGGCATATCTCCAGAATAAGATAATAAGATTTATGAAGCATATTAAGGAATACACCATATCTCATATGGGGTGTCCATCTCTGGATCGAGATATTATTAGCCTTTGAACATCCATATGTATAAGGCTTAATAGCTCACTCATCCTTTTCCCATATTCAGTAAATGGGATCTTGCTCATTTTACCGATGAGATAAGATTTATAAGTTTTATATGATTCAAAAATCATGTAGATCAAAGAACTCTTCTTTGTATTACTTGTCTATCTTTGACTCACAAAAATGATCAAGTTGGTAATGCCAGAGATATGTGACTATCATATATTTTTTTCTTGTTCTCATCAATTTGAAGAACATTATTGAGTGACAGAAATATGAGATTATTATCATAAATCCACAATCATAAAATTTACCAGAAGGAGAGCAACTTTTGCTCTTTACATTAATTTCAAAATTATGCTATAATAACAAAAAAATTGAAATAATATTTCTGATTAATATATACATATAACAATAGTCTACTAGTTTCTAAACCTTACTAGAAGGTTACATGTACAAGTAGGTTCTTACAATTTTAGAATGAATGGACTATCTATTAGTGCCCAAAAGTATGTAGTCATCTCTCTTTAGCTTTATAGGTCCCACAATACTTTGCATAAGTAAAACCTATATAAGGTATCACATATCCAAAATTCAAAATTGAAGTACTCAATGATAAATTAATTTATATCATATATAAACCATTAGCAGATGCAACTTTTGCATCCTGCTACTACTTCACACTTGCAAGATAATTCTTATAATTTATTTCAAATACTCATTATTGCTGTAATGAAAATTTATACCCTTGGTGAAGACATTCTTCACCTTTCTTCTCCTGAGAGATGTGAAAGAAGAAATGCAGGAAAGTTAGCAGGATCAAATCTTGGATTAACTCATCATCCATGATATTGACTTAATCACATGATTAAGTTAATCAGGATACACTTGACAGTCATATTGTCACTCTACCATATCGCATATATAGTTTTTCCTTCTTAATAGTATCATCTCCGATCAAATCAAAATCAAGAGAATAGGAGACTATCTCCTAAGTGAGAACTATTCTTAGATTTCTCTACCATTTCATAAAGTTTAATAAAAAAAGTATCAAATATATCATGCAGTGATAGTGAAGACGATGATGAATATATAAGAACATAAAAGGACTATTCATGATGACATGCACAATTTAGATGAGATCTTTTATCTAAATGTGTTTGTCACTATTTTTGCAAATTTTATAGTCCTGAAGTATGAAAAATGAAAAAATCTATCATCAAGCTTTTTAGTAGGGTTGAGATCCCAATTTCTCATAAAAAGTTTTGTGGATAGCACAACAAGCTCCTATGAGTTCAAAGATAGGTAACTCTTTACCAATTGTATCTCATGCAACTCTCAACATAATTTTTATCTCTAAAATACTTATAGTCTTATAGATAGTACAACAAACTATAGTATTTTAGTTAAGTCATACCTTTCAATCCTATATGGTCATATCTAAATAATACTATCCTTGTGGATAGCACAACAAGGCAGTACTACCAAAATATACTATAAGCATCACTAAATCAATATCATATCAATCTCTATAGTAGGTCTTGTGGATAGCACAACAAATTCACTATAATTTTTGACATACTTTATTGACTGAGTACGAACAAAATACCATTAGCTTCATTATGCATCAAGATAGTATCAAATCAGTCCCCACAACAAGCCTTCTGGATAGCACAACAAGCCTACTATGGTTCTTGACATAATACTGGCTTAGCATGAAGAAAGGCATGGGTAGTGTTGGTGCAAAAATCCGTCTGCACCGGAGAAGCTGGAGTCGAGAGAGTCGCGGTCGCCGCCGGGACCTGCAAAAGAAGTCTAAATCGGAGGTGGGGTTGCTCTGGCAAGACCCTCCGACGCTCAAGTCAGTTCTCTGTCTCAACAAGAATGGAGTGCTCGAACGAAAATTTTAGCAGAGTTTCTAGGTAAAAATGAGAGCTAAGAGAATAACGTATCTGGGGTCCCCCTTTTATAGACGGAGGGAGCAACAAACTGATAGCGATGTCTGTAACCATCTGGCAGTGGGCTGCCTAGAGTCAGGGGGAGTTTGTTGCGAAGAGTAGTGGGGTGGAATCGTGGCTATCACCGGGACATGCCACGTGGAGTCTGTCGCGGGGAGTGGAGCGGCATCCACTGTCGCGACTTGCCAGAGGATGGAAGAATTGCGCGGTATCCATCGCAGAAAGTGGAGCAGGATCGTGGCCGTTACTGCGGCCCACCAGGGAGTGATGGGGCCACGTGGAATCCATCGCAGGAAGTGGAGCAGAGTCATGGTCGTTACTGCAGCCCGCCAGGGAGTGATGGGGCCGTGTGAAATTCATCGCAGGAAGTGGGGCAGGATCGTGGCCGTTGCTGCGCCACGCCAGGGAGTGCAGGCCTATCGGCTGAAGTTCGGCTGGAGTGTCTGGTGGAGAGAGGTGGTTAGCTATCCGTTTGAGAGGAGTCTGGAGACTGGCTCTCGTAGGAGTCTGGATGAAGTCTTCCTTCAACCGAAGTTGGGGACGAGGTCCGACTCCCGTGAGAGTCCGGACGAAGTCTTCCCTCGGTCGGAGTCAGAGATGAGGTCTGGCTCCCGTAGGAGCTCGGGCGAGGTCTACCTGCAATCAAAGTCAGGGGCGAAGTCCGACTCCCTTAGGAGTTCGGACGGAGCTTACCAGTAGCTGAAGTCGGAGATCGAGTTCGGCTCTCGTAGGAGTTCGGACGAAGTCTGCCTGCAGCTGGAGTCGCGGGCGGAGTCTGGCTCCCGTAGGAGTCCGGACGAAGTCTGTCCACAGCTGGAGTTGGGGACGAGGCCTGGATCCCATAGGAGTCCGGGCGGAGTCTTCCAGCAACTGGAGTTGTGGGTGAAGTTCGGCTCTCGTAGGAGTCCGGACGAAGTTTACCTGTAAGCGAAGTCGTAGGCGGAGTCCGACTCCCGTAGGAGTCCGGGCGAAGTCTGCTTGCAGCCGGAGTCGGAGACGAGACCCGGCTCCTGTAGGAGTCCGGGCGGAGTCTTCCTGCAATTAAATCAGAGGCGAAGTCCGGCTCCCTTAGGAGTTCAGACAGAGCTTACCAGCAGTTGAAGTCGGGGACCGAGTTTGGCTCTCGTAGGAGTCTGGACGAAGTCTGCCTGCAGCTGGAGTTGGGGTCGAGGTCCGGCTCCCGTAGGAGTCTGGGCGGAGTCTTCCTGCAATTGGAGTTGTGGGTGAAGTCTGGCTCCCGTAGGAGTTCGGATGAAGTTTACCTGTAAGCAAAGTCGTGGGTGGAGTCTGGCTCCCGTAGGAGTCCGGGCGAAGTCTGCCTGCAGCCAGAGTCGGGGACGAGGCTTGGCTCCTGTAGGAGTTCGGGCGGAGTCTTCCTGCAATTAAATCAGGGGCAAAGTCCGGCTCCCTTAGGAGTTCGGACAGAGCTTACCAGCAGTTGAAGTCGGAGACTGAGTTCGGCTCCCGTAGGAGTCCGGATGAAGTCTACCTGCAGCTGGAGTCGGGGTCGAGGCCTGACTCCCGTAGGAGTCCGGGTGGAGTCTTCTTGCAGTTGGAGTTGTGGGTGAAGTCCGGCTCCCGTAGGAGTCCAGATGAAGTTTACCTGTAAGCAAAGTCGTGGGAGGAGTCTGGCTCCCGTAGGAGTCTGGGCGATGTCCGCCTGCAGCCGGGGTCGGGAACGAGGTCCGGCTCTCGTAGGAGTCCGGACGAAGTTTATCTGTAAGCGAAGTCGTGGGCGGAGTCCGGCTCCCGTAGGAGTCCGGGCGAAGTCTGCCTGCAGCCGGAGTCGGGGACGAGGCCCGGCTCTCATAGGAGTCCGGGCGGAGTCTTCCTGCAATTAAATCAGGGGTGAAGTCTGGCTCCCTTAGGAGTTCGGACAGAGCTTACCGGCAGTTGAAGTCGGAGACCGAGTTCGGCTCCCGTAGGAGTCCGGATGAAGTCTGCCTGCAGCTGGAGTCGGGGTCGAGGTCCGGCTCCCATAGGAGTCTGGATGAAATCTGATAGTTGTAGGAATCTACCATTGGAGAAGTTCAGCTGTTGACGAAGTCCGAGGTAGTTCGGATTGGAGTTGAACCTGGCTAGAAGAAGCCTGGAAGGGATTCGGAGAACAGCTGACAGTCGTAGAGAGTCAACTGGTGGCGGAGCTCAGTGAGCACTTGGGGCGGCTTAATAGATGACTGGGGGAACTCATGTTGAAGGAGCTCGGGTGGTGCAGTGGGAGTTCATCCGTCGGAGGAATTCAGTTAACACTATGGGAATCCGACTGTTGGAGAAGTCCGGAGAGATACCATCTGCGATCGAAAGCCGGAGGAGTCCTGGGAGGGTCAATCCTGTCAAGAACTTCGGCTGAGGGTATTTTATACCCAACACCAGTCCCCCTACTTTCGAGTTCAAATTTTGAATGAAAGAAGTACAGAGAGATTGTCATAGTCGAAGTTTCTCCCTTGATGTCCGCGCACGATCGTCCTCAGATATTTTGGCATTTAATGCGCATGCGCTGGAGTCTTTTCAAATCGAGGCGATCCGAAGAGGCTCTTTTGGAACCTGCAGCGGAACGATGCTCAAGACGTGGCACAATAAAAGCTCTGTCAGCCGTTTGCCACTTTTTAACCGCCCGCTATGGTGAGTGGGGCACGTGGTGAAAAGAGATCGGCTAGAGGGGATTCACAATCATCATTATGCTGGATCTCGGGGCCTATTTAAACCCGCACTCCTCCTCCAAGAGTCCCGCTCTATCCGACGGTCTCGTTCTGGCGCCCTTCTTCTTCCTGAGAACTCCGATTTTTCTCAGCACCCTTTCGAGCCTTAGGCGTTCCTCGAGCTGTCCCCATTTCCGCACCTTCGCACCTCTTCGAATCGCTTAGGTTAGTCTCGAAACTCCTTCCTCTTTTTGTTCTTCCTTTTGCCGTTCGATCTTTCTTCCTCTTATTCTGCACATCAGTCCCCCGAGACCTTGTCTGTGATTTTTCTCGATTTTTAGGGATTTCACCTCTGTAAGTGGTCTTTGTGATTCTAGATGTCCTCCAGGGCTTCTTCTTCTAGCGGCTCTAGGAGTTCGTCTGTTTTGGTCTCCTAGAGTCCTCAGGCGGTAGATGAACCGGTAGCTAGAGTTGAATCTCGTCCGGTTTTTGCACCGGACGCCATTCCTTATTCTCTGACTCCGGACGAACTCCAACTGATAAGAGTTCAGTATGGGGTTCCTCCGGAGTATGAACTGGAACTCCCTGGCCCATCCGATCGGGCTAGTGCCCCTCCCCCCAGCTGCTTTTGCTTGTACCAGGAGGCCTTCCGTGTCGGACTTCGGCTTCCTCTTCTGCCTTTTGTCATTGCTCTTTTCCAGTTTCTGGATATTTCTCTGGCTTCGGTTGCACCGAACTCCTTTAAGTTTTTGATAGGGTTCCTTTCTCTTTGTCATATAGTCGAAGTCCAACCCATCCTTTCCTTGTTTAGATACTTCTACACCTTCAAGCGTCATCCCACGATGAAGGACTGGTGGTACTTCTCCCCACAGTTCAGTAGAAAGGGGTTGCTAAAAGGCGCCCCCTCCTCTATCCATAATTGGAAGGGGAAGTTTCTTTTTGTTCGATGCCCGACCTTGAGGCTAGAGTTGGCCCCTTGGGGCTCCCTGAGGGACTCCGTCCGCCGGACACCCAGCCTGGGGGGGACGATCATCAAGCCTCCCAGAAACTCCTCAAATATCCAACTCTTTCTCTCCCCAACCTCCTGAAGGAGCAGTTTCTGTTCAACATCGACTTGAGCCCCTGGATCCCGCCAGTATTTCATCTCTCCTTTTCTTTTCTTCTTTTCCTTTCCTTCCCTCTCTTCCTCCTACTTCTCTTCTTTTCTTCTTTTTCACGCCCTCTTTCTCTTTTTCTTTTTTTTCCCCCTTCTCTCTCTTTTTTTTTTTTTTTTTTTAGGCATGGACATCGAAGAAGCACAGATGCTTGCCAGGGACCTGAAGGCTCTCAAAAGAAAGGGCACCGCAGCCTCCGGACTGGCGAAGAAGACCAGAGTGGAGGGGATGAGTTCGGCCGCGCCCGCCCAAGCGACCTCAGCTGCCGACGTCCTTGTAGACACTGAGCTTCCAGCCACCCGGGCTTCCTCGAGGGGTTTGAGTCCTCCTACTGAGGTCCCCACTTTGGAGGCCTGTCCTAAGGAGGTGCCAGGGGGTGAGAGGAGGGAAGACCTTGGCCCGCAGGGTCGGTAGTCACCGGGCTGCTACCGAAGAATCCCATGGCTCCGAAGAGGAGCAGGGAGATGATCCCTTTAGTGACAGGGACCTAATAAAAAAGCTGGTAGACGGGTGCTCACTGCCCGAAGTCATCCAGAGGATCGTCCGCGTCGATCCCACACAACAAGTCTGGGACTCGTTGGGGGCCTTCCTCGAGGTAAGCAGATTCATCTTTCTTTCTTCCTTTTGCTTCTTCATTTAATTAACTTCTCAGCTCCCATTCTGACCCTCCGATCGTCCTTGCAACTCGGGCACCAACTCCTCACCAACATCGAGATGATAAACAAGGTGGTGGAAGGTCAGCAGGCCGAAGCTGCTCGCCTTAAGGAAATGGCCCTCGAGGCAGCCGGTCTCCGAGAGGTGCTTGAGAGAGAGAGACAGACCTCAGCGAAACAGAAGGCCGCCTTGGAGGAGATGGTGAGGAGGGCGGAGGCTGAGGTTGCCAACATGGTGGAACAGATCCCGACCCTGATCTCGAAGGTCAGGGGTCAAGCGGTGGAGGAGTTCAAGGCTTCCACTGAAATGAAGAAGTTGAAGGTTGAGTTCGGCCAAGCCGCATTCAATAGAGGGTTCGAGCTCTGTCAGGAGAAGATGGTCATGAAATTCCCCGAGCTCGACCTCAGCTTCTTAGATGAGGCATCCGAGGATGAAGCCGGACCCTCCACCGCCGTCGCAGCCACCGCGGACCACCCCCCAGAGGTGCCGAGTCCCCCCGTTGATCCAGAGGTCTGAGACCTCTAACCTTGTATTCTTATTTTGTTGCCATTTTTCTTCTTTCTTTTGTCTTCAAGAAACGTTTAGTCAATAAAATTGATCTCCTCCTTGTGGGGGACTTTTCTTCTCTTCTCTTTCTTTCTTTCTTCTTCTTTGTAATGAGCTGCGTCTTAACGCGTTGACCTCTTGATGCCAGTGCCCTGCCGAAGTGCTTCCCTTGCCTCAGGGGATTCCGTTGAAGTCCACAATCCAGCGCCTGAAGAAGGAAGTTCTTCATTTGACGAAAAAGTTGAAGAAGATGGAAGGCGAGCTCCGCAGGTTGAGGAAGGGTCACTTCGAAGCCACCGCAGAGGCCACCCACTTCCGAAACCTCCACGTGAAGGGGATCATGGAGTACAATCGGAGGAAGGCAAACTTTGAGAAGGAGCTTGAGGAACACAAGAAGCATGCCAGTGACCAAATTTGGGCCCAAGCTGCCAAGATCAGTTCTCTCAGGGTGGAACTGTCGGCTGCCCAGGAGAGGATTGGCCAGCTGGAGGAAAGTTCATCCCGACTTTTGACTCGGGCCGACAGCGATCGGGAGTGGTCGAAGAAGGTCTCCGATCTCCAGCAACAGTTTCAGGATGCCGAGGCGAGCTATGATGCGTATTGGGCCGGCTGGCGCAAGTAGGTGGACGAATACAAGGGGAGGCTCCGGATGGCGACCGACGAGGTTGCCCGCCTTCGAAGGCAGCTGACTGAGGGGGCTCAATCTGCCTCCACCCGAGATTCTGACGAACTACAATCCCTAAGGAGGATCGCAAAAGAACTATCCGTCGCTCTTGGGGAGGGGAAGGCTGAGCTACACCAATTGAAGATCCAGCTGGTATGCGAGCAGCAGGCCGTCAAGGATGCGGAGGCGGAATCTGAGGTCCTGAGAAAAAGGCATCGAGAGGCGGAGAACGAAAGCCAGTGATTTCATTGAAGATACATGGAGATATTAATGAGAGAGAGGGAATTGGAAGCAGAAGTCGAACGTTTAAGGGGTTCCCTGGCGAGGGACGAAGCCGAAAGTCTGAGGTCGGAGAAAGTCGGGTCCCGTTAGGGCTCTTTTTGTCCTTCCGTCTTCCCATGTATATATTTTTTCTTTTGTTGTTTTGTCTTGTTTTTGTTGTTTTGCTTTTCTTCCTTTAGCCTGCTGGGCTTTGTAGCGTTTATTTTGCGAATGAAATGAAAAGGGAATTTTGTGTTACCTCATCCACGTGTTGTATTAAATTATCGTCTGCCGAACTTCTCTTGCCTTTTGACTTGTTCGACGTCGATGTTGTTTGGAGGTGCCCAGTCGTCGCCACGTTGATTTGCTTTTCTTGTCGTCCATGGTCGTGGGCTTGAGCTCGATGGTCCGAACTTCACATTACCTCGAAGGAGTCATTATTTTCTTGGCTTGTGTCGAGAGCCCTCCTGAAGATCAGGGGTGTCCGGTAGGAACTCCCATCTTTGGGGAGACGAGGTCCCCTATGTCTTTGGCATAGTTTATCTTTCATCTGTTGTCGATGTAACTCGTCGCTTTCCTTTTTAATTTCCCTCCTCTTTTTGGAGTGAGGGTCCTCCCCATGCTTTCTGCGGGGTTGTGTAGAAGTGTAGAGGTGCCACTGAGGGGCCTTTCCCCTTTATCCGATCTTGTTGGGCAGCTGGGTTTTTGTCACCGTCAGGATGAGATTCTCCTTCTGTTTCTGACGTAGTCGATCTCAGCTCAGGTTAGGATGAGGTTCTCCTCCTGTTCCTTACGGGGCTGTGGGGGCACATAAGGGTCATTGCAAGGGCCTCTCCCCCCATCCGATTTAAAAGGACCGGGCCTTCGACTTTGCTCATGTCAGGATGAGGTTCTCCTCCTGTTCCTAACATGGCTGTGGGGGCACATTAGAGCATTGTAGGGCCTCTCCTCCCATCCGATCTAAAAGAATCGGGCCTTTGACTTTGCTCATGTTAGGACGAGGTTCTCCTCCTGTTCCTAACATGGCTGTGGGGGCACATTAGGGCATTGTAGGGCCTCTCCCCCATCTGATCTAAAAGAATCGGGCCTTTGACTTTGCTCATGTTAGGATGAGGTTCTCCTCATGTTCCTAATATGGCTGTGGGGGCACATTAGGGCGTTGTAGGGCCTCTCCCCCCATCCGATCTAAAAGAACCGGGCCTTTGACTTTGCTCATGTTAGGGCGAGGTTCTCCTCCTGCCCCTAACATGGCTGTGGGGGCGCATAAGGGCGTTGTAAGGCCTCTCCCCCCATCCGGTCTAAAAGAACTGGGCCTTTGACTTTGCTCATGTTAGGGCGAGATTTTCCTCCTGTCCCTAACATGGCTGTGGGGGTGCATAAGGGCATTGTAGGGCCTCTCCCTCCATCCGATCTAAAAGAATCGAGCCTTTGACTTTGCCTATGTTAGGACGAGGTTCTCCTATCCCTAACATGGCCATGGGGGCACATAAGGGCCGTTATATGGGCCTCTCCCCTGATCCAATCTTAAAATAATCGGACTTTCATTTTGCTCATGCTAGGACGAGGTTCTCCTCTTGTTCCTAACATAACCTTGTTTTAATTGTTTGAAGGGGTTATCCCCAGTCGTAACAAGTTCGTGTCAAAAGGGAAAGACATGCAAAGTCGAAAGGAATTTTGATTCAAAGCAAAGTCGTTAGTAGTACATTTATAGGTTTCTCGAGCCCCGTGGTCATGGAAGGTCTGCTCCCCCTTGGGGTCCTCCGGCGATGGAGTTGATGATCCCAATTGGAGGTCGATCTCCAGGTTGCTCTTCCCTCTCGGTGGCTCAGGCTGCGGCAGGGCCCTTGGCCGATCTTCTCTATCCTCAGGCCGACGTCGGATGAACCTATTGAGTCGACCTCACCGGATGAGCTCCTCGATCTCATCTCAGAGCTGGATGTATTCCTCCGTGTCGTGGCTGTGGTCGCGATGGTAGAGGCAGAACTTGTTGGGATTGTGCTTCCCGGGGTGTGTGCGCATCCTCTCTAGCCTAGGGAGCTACTCTCTGACCTCCATCAGTACTTGGGCTTTCGATGCGTTAAGGGGGCATAGCTGCAGAACCTTCCTGAGGGAGAGCCCCACCGAGCTCGACGTTCTGGGCTTCCTTGCCTGCGTGCTCGAGGAGGGGTCTGGGCGCGCTTGTGCCCGAGAGGAGTTCGAGAACGTGGCCGAGCTTCTCTCGGCCCTTTTTCAACTGCGGGCTTACTTGAGTCTCCCGCCTGCCGCTCTCTCGCGGTCTCCTCATCCTTCATCTTGAAGGCTTCTTCCGCTCGGGCATACCCTTCGGCCCGAGCCAACAAGTCAGCAAAATTCCTGGGGTACTTCTTCTTCAGGGAGAATAAAAGGTCGTTCTTCTGAAGGCCGCCTTTCAAAGTGGCCATTGCTACCGACTGGTCCAAGTTTCGGACCTCCAGCACGGCGATATTGAAGCGGTTGATGTAGGCCCGAATGGACTCCCCCTCCCTCTGCTTGATGTTGATGAGGGACTCTGAGCCCTTCCGGGGATGCCGGCTGCTAACGAAATGAGCCACAAACTGGTGGCTCATCTGATCAAAGGAAAAGATGGTACCCGGCTTCAGTGTCGAGTACCAGTTTCTCGCCGCTCCCTTCAAGGTGGATGGGAAGGCTCGGCATAAGATGGCGTCAGGCGTGCCATGAAGCAGCATCATTGTCCAGAAGGCCTCTAGGTGGTCGATCGGGTCCGAAGTCCCGTCGTAGCTTTCGAATTGAGGGAGCTTGAAGTTTGGCGGGATCGGCTCCTACATGATCATCTGAGAAAAGGGAGGGTCAGTACAAATATCCTCACCATAAGCGGGGGGAGCGTGGCGGAGTTCTTCGATCCACCGATTCATCTCCTGAAGCCTTCGATCAAGGAAATCCTCTCAACTACGGATCTCGAGGGTCCTCTGGCAAGATGGAGGCAGGGATCTCCCGGGGGTGGAGTCATGGTCCGATTGGGGGCTTTCCACCCTTGGATTCATCTTTTCGGGAAAGACTGGGCGGCTGGCCCAAGTGGCCCGTCCCACTGCCGGATTTTGCAGTTCTGGCGATGCCCTTTCCAGTCGCACTGATGCCTGCGGCTGCTGCTGCTGTTGCATGGCCTGCACAGCTTCAGTGAGGCCCCTGACCTACTGCACCAGTAGGTCGAATTGCTCCGTACCAACCACCGTTGTCGGAGGAGGGGGTAGAGGTTGGGAGACTGGAGGTGAGGTCGGAGCCTGAGACCTGGCCGCGGAGGTCGTGGATCGCCGTGTGGATGCTTTGCGGGGAGGCATCGGGTGAAGATCGAGTGGGAGAAGGAGGAGTAGATGTCAGAGAAGATGAGCAGAGGCGATCCCGTTGAGCGCTCCTTTAAGAACAAGGGTACCGCGAAGATTCAGCCCTTCCTCTAGTGCCAATCCTGTTGGTGCAAAAATCCACCTGCGTCGGAGAAGCTGGAGTCGAGGGAGTCGCGGTCGCCATCGGGACCTGCAAAAGAAGTCTAAACCAGAGGTGGGGTTGCTCCGGCAAGACCCTCCGATGCTCAAGTCAGTTCTCTGCCTCAACAAGAATGGAGTGCTCGAATGAAAATTTTAGCAGAGTTTCTAGGTAAAAATGAGAGCTTAGAGAATAACGTATCTGGGGTCCTCCTTTTATAGGCAGAGGGAGCAACAGACTGATAGCGATGTCTGTAACCGTCTGGCAGTGGGCTGTCCAGAGTCAGGGGGAGTTTGTTGCAAAGAGTAGTGGGGTGGAATCGTGGCTATCACCGGGACATGCCACGTGGAGTCTGTCGTGGGGAGTGGAGCGACGTCCGCTGTCGCGACTTGCCAGAAGATGGAAGAATCGTACAGTATCCATCGCAGGAAGTGGAGCAGGATCGTGACCGTTATTGCGGCCCGCCAGGGAGTGATGGGGCCGCACGGAATCCATCACAGGAAGTGGAGCAGAGTCGTGGCTGTTACTGCGGCCCGTCAGGGAGTGATGGGGCTGCACGGAATCCGTCGCAGGAAGTGGGGCAGGATCGTGGCCGTTGCTGCGCCACGCCAAGGAGTGCAGGCCTGTCGGCTGAAGTTCGGCTGGAGTGTCTAGCGGAGAGAGGTGGTTAGCTACCCGTTTGAGAGGAGCCCGGAGTCTGGCTCCCGTAGGAGTCCGGACGAAGTCTTCCTTCAACCGAAGTTGGGGACGAGGTCCGGCTCCCGTGAGAGTCCGGAAGGAGTCTTCCCTCGGCCGGAGTCGGAGATGAAGTCTGGCTCCCATAGGAGCCCGGGCGAGGTCTACCTGCAATCAAAGTCAGGGGCGAAGTCCGGCTCCCTTAGGAGTTCGGACGGAGCTTACCAGCAGCTGAAGTCGGGGACTGAGTTCGGCTCCCGTAGGAGTCCGGACGAAGTCTGCCTGCAGCCGGAGTCGCGGGCGGAGTCCGGCTCCCGTAGGAGTCCGGACGAAGTCTGCCCGCAGCTGGAGTCGGGGACGAGGCCCGACTCCCATAGGAGTCCGGGCGGAGTCTTCCTGCAACTGGAGTTGTGGGTGAAGTCCGGCTCCCATAGGAGTCCGAAAGAAATTTACCTGTAAGCAAAGTCATGGGCGGAGTCCGACTCTTGTAGGAGTCCGGGTGAAGTCTGCCTACAGTCAGAGTCGGGGACGAGGCCCGTCTCCCGTAGGAGTCCGGGCAGAGTCTTCCTGCAATTAAATCAGGGGCGAAGTCCGGCTCCCTTAGGAGTTCGGACTGAGCTTACCAGCAGTTGAAGTCGGGGACCGAGTTCGGCTCCCGTAGGAGTCCGGATGAAGTCTGCCTGCAGCTGGAGTCGGGGTCGAGGCCCGGCTCCCGTAGGAGTCTGGGCGGAGTCTTCCTGCAATTGGAGTTGTGGGTGAAGTCCGGCTCCCGTAGGAGTCCGGACGAAGTTTACCTATAAGCGAAGTCATGGGCGGAGTCCGGCTCCCATAGGAGTCCGGGTGAAGTCTGCCTGCAGCCGGAGTCGGGGATGAGACCCGGCTCCTATAGGAGTCCGGGCGGAGTCTTCCTGTAATTAAATCAGGGGTGAAGTTCGGCTCCCTTAGGAGTTCGGACAGAGCTTACCAGCAGTTGAAGTCGGAGACCGAGTTCGGCTCCCGTAGGAGTCAGGACGAAGTCTGCCTGCAGCCGGAGTCGGGGTCCAGGTCCGGCTCCCGTAGGAGTCCGGGCAGAGTCTTCCTGCAATTGGAGTTGTGGGTGAAGTCTGGCTCCCGTAGGAGTCTGGATGAAGTTTACCTGTAAGCAAAGTCGTGGGCGGAGTCCGGCTCCCGTAGGAGTCCGGGCGAAGTCCGCCTGCAGTCGGGGTCGGGAACGAGGTCCGACTCCCGTAGGAGTCCGGATGAAGTTTACCTGTAAGCAAAGTCATGGGCGGAGTCCGGCTCCCGTAGGAGTCCGAAAGAAGTCTGCCTGCAGCCAGAGTCGGGGACAAGGCCCGGCTCCCGTAGGAGTTCGGGCGGAGTCTTCCTGCAATTAAATCAGGGGCGAAGTCCGGCTCCCTTAGGAGTTCGGATAGAGCTTACCAGCAGTTGAAGTCGGAGACCGAGTTCGGCTCCCGTAGGAGTCCGGACAAAGTCTGCCTGCAGCTGGAGTCGGGGTCGAGGTCCGGCTCCCGTAGGAGTCCGGATGAAATCTGATAGTTGTAGGAATCTACCGTTGGAGAAGTTCAGCCATTGACGAAGTCCGGGGTAGTTCAGATTGGAGTTGAACCTGGCTAGAAGAAGTCTGGAAGGGATTCAGGGAACAGCTGACTGTCGTAGAGAGTCAGCTGGCGGCGGAGCTCAGTGAGCACTTGGGGCGGCTTAATAGATGACTGGGGGAACTCATGTTGAAGGAGCTCGGATGGTGCAGTGGGAGTTCGTCCGTCGGGGGAATTCAGTCAGCACTGTGGGAATCCGACTGTTGGAGAAGTACGGAGAGATACCATCTGCGGTCGAAAGTCGGAGGAGTCCTGGGAGGATCAATCCTGTCAAGAACTTTGGCTGAGGGTATTTTATACCCAACAGGTAGTATTCTTAACACTTCGCCATTATGACTTAATATAATTTAAATGAGGGACTTAGGTCTCATGCACATCCAAAATATATACAAATATATTATATGCTATTTTAATTCTAGCTACCAGCATGTAAGAGCATATAAAGAAAAACTAATGGTTATAGACTTTTAAAAAATCATCCAAGCCACAGGATGGTATATGGGTCTAATCCTAGGTGCATCATAGATTGAACCATCTTATGGTCAACCTTAATGTGCCTCTACTCTCCAAATACCTGATAGTTCAGTCTTCATCTCTATGAGGACTTCCATGAGTGCTTGATCTTTATCTAAAAATAGAAAAAAATAATTTTTATCTATTTTTAACTAATTTTTTTTATAATTTTATATCAATATGTAAAAGTTTCAATCAACAGTTGGGAACATATAAAAGATACAGTTGATAATACGATGCATCAGGGGCACCCAGCCTCTATTGCAACTCTTGCAGATGCATTTATATAATCAGCAAATATGGAAGCATTCATGCATACATCCATCACATAGATGTATCAAAGTCTATAACCACTCATCATGTATTTTATAATAATTATAAAATATGATAATAAACTTTTCATGTTATCTCAATGGTGATATCATTCATAAACATATCAATGGAGATGTTTAAATATATGGGCATAGGACCCATTTAGGATTTTTGATTGGGTTTAACTCTTGATTCAATTTTAATTTAATCAATTGTCATTCTTTTTGAGTTGAGTTGACCAATTCTTAGATTAGACCTAAATCTAATTAGGTTAGCTAAGATTTGATCAACCATGACTCATGCCCTAAGCAAGTTAGGTCAATGACAATTTGATCAACCTAAATTAAATATAATTTTTAATCAAATTAGAACTATGAATTTGATTTAATCTATAATTATAAATTCTAATCACATTAGATCAATAAATTATAGTTAAAATAAATCCATCAGCAAAAATCCTAATGAATGCCTGAAGCATCCTTTCCATGATCAAAAATTTTATGGCTCAACACATACCCAAGGCAATAGTCATGATAGAAGGTTCCATAATGAAGAATGCCCAATTACATGATGGTCAGCCCTTGAAGCTTGGGTGAATATATCATATGCAAGAACCCTAAGTCTTGGCAATGTACATCTAATGTAGCATTCCAAGGCTGTGGGCATCACATGCACCAAAATTACAATTCCATAGAAAATCAGATCATAAGATCTAACTTAAACTTATCTCACAAGTCTAAAGACCATGGAATCTCATATCCAAGTATGATCATGGATTGATAATATTTATCGTTAAATAAAGGATGCATCAAAAACATCAATTAAACATCATACAAAAAATTTAATTTTGACATAATCTGAACTGGATCTAATCCATATCACAATAATAACATGATGCTTGATTGAATCAATCAAGGGTGGCTCTGATGCCACTGTTGGGTTTCGGTAATGCAGCAGAATATAATTTTCAAAAATTTTTCATGCATTCAACTATTGAAATCAAGTTTAACAATTAAACATAACTACCAAAACACAAAACCCTAGGAGCACCTTGATGATTACAATCAAACAATATAAGCATGTATAATAACAAAAGATCAGAAGTCATATTCTAAATATGAAGATAAAGATCTGGTAATAAAAAGATCTCTACAAGACTCCAAAGTAGAAGCCCTCCAACGGTGATCTACACCAGACAGATTAGGGCCTTTCCCAATTTGATGTAGTGTTACAGTCATCTTCATAAGTTCACTGCCGATCATCCTTCTCAAGAATGGATTGCACCACTACTTGTATGCCTTCAAAACCTCCACCAGAGCCACACTAGAAATCTTTTCTCAAAAGATCTCACCACACAAAATAGACTAGAAAATCTAATAGTTGGAAATTTCTATTTCTAAGAAAGGTAGACATTCTCCTTTCTAATTCTTCCTTACTTTCTATTTTTCTTTCTTTCCCTTTTCTTTACTTTCTTTTTCCTTACTTTTCTTTTTCTTTTCTCTTCTAATCCCATGCCAAAGTAGAATTTTTTCTCTCCATCCTTTATTCATATGAGGTGCCCCTTATTTATAGGATATGAAGAGGTGCCACACATTTCCAGGGGATGCCAACACTTTGCGTTAAACATTCCCATATGGAGATAATTAATAGGCATAGAGTAAGAGGTGTTTCACAAGCAGAAGGACTCTCCTTTCTGCATCCACATTCAAAGATGCCATCTGATGGCACATCCATACTTAAATGGTGTGGAAAAAAATAAGGAATTTAAGAGAAGTAAATGAGAAGGACTCTTCCTTCTCATAATGCCAATTATAAATAGGCATCCCAATTAAATGGTGTGAGAGTTCCTTCACATATAAGGACTCTTCATCTTCTATGCCAACATATTCCCAAGTGCCATCTGATGGCGCATGGAATAATGCATTATATGGAAAGATAAGAAGGAAATTAAAAGGAGTATTTAAAAAGGACTTCTCCTTCTTAATGCCTAAAACAAAAGTGGTGTGGCTTTTATTTCTTGCGTGTGATATGGCATGGAGAAGGTTGATCCAAATGAAACATTTTCAAGTGGATTGGTTAGCCAAACCAAGAAATCAAAAGTTTGAACCTAATTTTATTAGGTCAAGGCATCAAGCTTGGGTTTAGCACAAACACCTTTACACTGAACCAAATTGGAAGCTTGAGTTAATTCATGTGCTAGCAATTTAATTAACCCATAAGATTTATAATAAATCTAAATAGATTAGATCAAAATCAAGTCTCTATTATGTGTGATCCATTGGATTTCATATCTAACCAGCAGTGGACTCAAACTCATGACCTAATTCGATTAGATCAGTCTAATGGCATTAATTAATCAGAATACCTTCTATTCAATTTTTTAATTAATTTTTTTTAATTTATGCAAGTTCACAAGTCAAGATTGACATCTAACAATATGTCATGACTATCCAGAAGACATAAAATTTGATAAAAATATCAAAATTATATTTTCATGGTGAGTTACCGTGTAATTCAATCTTTCGATCACACAACATCCCAGACAGGCCATGGGTATGAAATCATGTTAAGTCTAAATACCTATCCATATGTATCTCGATCTGATGATGATGACTCAATTGATGAACCAGTAAAAATTTTTTCTACTATTCATCCCTTCTTTGATCAGAGACTCTCAGAGTCATCATCCTATGAGATCACATAGGATGTACTCTCCTCCTATAAGGAGTGATTGATTTCTTATTGACTACTCACAACCTCCATGTATACTTCACCAGACCTAGAATATCCCACATACATCTTAAAGTAGCATGCTAGGGAATAAACCAAAGTAAAGATCTATATATATAGGGTACCATGGTGATCTCAGGTCAAAAGATCACTTGCACCACTCCTATTGGAGAACCATCTGTCGACATGCTGTAATGCTCCATCAGATGTTCTTCTTGTAGATCAATTCATTGAACTCATTCTCTAATAAGCACCTACATCCTTGTATTAGTGTCACCATACAAGTGATTGTAAGATCAACCACCCTCTCCATCGAGCATACATAGGATGTACTAGTCTTACTGACATCATCGATTCTCGACTCGATGATCCAACGCTTGAGAATATTTTAGATTAGAACTATTAAGATTTTAGATCTCACTGACATGATCTCATCATGGTCCTAAAATTATTATCCTAATCTATGAGATTTATCATAATCATAAAAATATGATGCAGCAAATGATTAAATACAATACCTCATAAATTAAAATAATCAATATCATACAAATGAGTAGAAAGATAATATAAGAAAGTCTCTATCACAACACCCATGCAATTAGTTTGTAGGGCACTATTCTTTTATCTAGACCCTTGTCTTAAGATCGAACTTATTCTTACTATTTTAGAACTTGTCCTAACAAGAGAAGAAAGGGGACAATTAGACAATAGGGAGAAGTGGTAAGAAAAAAGAGATTTGGATGATTTGAATACCCTAATGTGCAAGTCTATTTATAGTTAGCGATAGGATGCGTACCAAAACATCTCACACCCTTTCCATGGGACAACTCGCACCATTTCATCAGATTTCATGCCCATCCTCATTTTCTAACACCCATCTAAAGCTTAGGGACACATGGCATGCATCAAGAAATCAAATCAAGAGTCACTTCGCATAGAAGGACTCATTGAAAAAAAATTTCAATATTTTTTTCTGATGTTTCTCTAAGAGTCGTGCAACTTCATAAGCGACACCATATTTCTCCACCATTGATTGGTGCACCATAGCCATCCAAGGGCCCATAGTGGAGGCACCAATCTGGTTAAGGCGTGGGACAAGTCTGAGAAAAAACTAATGTGAAATAATTTTAAGATACCTTAACCACTTGGACTCTCAATCCAAGTGGCACCAAGGTTTAAAGGGCCGGCTAGGGTTTGGATAAGATCAAGTCTAACTTGATCAAAGTTTATCCATTCAACCACACATCAGATGGCCGTATAGAATACCATGCCCCATGAGAAAATTGGCATGGATTTGAGTGGATAAGGATGAGGAATGAGGCATCCTATCCCAAGGGACACCAACAATGTTTCTGTCGCACAAAAACAAACTCCATGCTCCAGAAAAAATTATCTGGGACATGAAAACCTGATAGGTGGTACCCAACTCTTGGCTCAACCAACCAAGGGTCAACCCAATATAAACTCAAAAAAATTTGGAGCTTAATTGGATTTAGTTAGCCCAAATAAGAATCAAATTCGAACATAGGAGCTAGGGTTTGCAACATATGCTAGCATGTTAATCTTGCAAACATGACCTAATCCAATTAGACCTTTGATCAATTTTATTTGTGTGTGACCCATTGGATTCCATATCTAGTCAGTAGTAGGTCTGGGTGCAAGTTGACCTGATATGATTAGAATCTAATCTAACCGATTTAGGTCTAATCGAGCTAACCTGAATCCAACAATTAGAACTCTTTCTAATTGATGATCGAATTAAACTTTCTAATTTGATCAATCCTACAAGACATGATGGATGTCTAGCAATGTATCATGTCTATCCAAAAGATATAAAATTTTGATAGAAATATCAAAAATATCTTTCAGTGGTAAGTTATCATGTAATTCAATCCTGCGATCATACTGCATCCCGAATATGATTATGGATATAGAATCATGTCAAATTCAATTTTACATTCATATCTCTCTCAATCTTATAATGATGATTCATTTAATGAAATATTAAAAATTCTTTCTAATTCTAATTCTACTTTGATCAAAGTCTCCTTAAATTATTATATGATTAGAACAAGTAGGATGCGATCTCTTCTTACCAAGAGTGATTGATTCCATATTGACATACTCACAACCTTCATATATAATCCACCATATCCAGAATACTCCATATATGACTAAATCATAAATGAGTATGAATCAAAATATGGATTCATATATATAAGATTTAATGGTAGTCTCAGGTCAAATAACTACATGCATAACTCCCACTATAAGAAAATATCTTTTGATGGATAAGTAAATTCCATAAGATGTTTCTTAAGATGGATCAGTTCAGTGAACTCATTTTTTAATGAGCACCCATATCCTTACATTAATATTTTACATAAGTGGCTTATAAGATCAGCCACTCTCACCATCGAGCATACATAGGATGTGCCAGTCTATCCAGAATATTGATCCCCTACTCAATGCTCCTATGACTAAGAATATTCTAAATCAGAATTTTAGAATTTTAGGTCTTATAAGTATGAGCTCATTATAATCTTAAAATTATTATCTTGATTTATAGGATTTATCATAATCATTACAAATGTAAGATGCAATATATGATGAAAAAATAAATATTTTTTATTTATTCATAGAGTGTCTGTTATATGAGTCTTAAAGATTTCAAAAAAAATCTATCAAAATATAAATTTTGATTGACTTGTAGGGCATACTCTTTTTATGCCACAATATCAGGTCATCAACTCAAAATTTCTTGATTTTGACCCGAGCATTGTAGTACTCTGTTGTCAAAAGTCACTCCAAAGGGATATAGGTATAAGTATCCCTCCAACCTGAGATCAACACGGTGACTTACAAGCAACTCACTATGCTTTGGTGTCGGACTACCTGAATTTGTAATTCAGCGATGAAAGGTTTCTGAGCATAGTCAAGTACTTGTAAAGTCGGTGTGTGAATCAAGATGGAATTGATCCCTCCAAATAAGTAGGAGTTAGTGTATCAGTGTGTTTCAATTTAGTAAAACCTTAGCTGGGGTAATCCATGTGATGGATTTTAAAAATTAAAATACAATGTGGATGACCATATCAGGGTTGGTAGTTAAACCCTAAGTCACCTTGAGTATTTGGATCGAAGAGATGAATTATATGGTAACTATATTTAAATAGATTCTTGAGTGTTGCTTAGCATACATTCGGCCTATCTAGATGTCGGGTACCATTACTAGATGGTTACTCTGATTGGTACAAAAATCAGTTTCTGTGCTATCGACTTAGGTTCGAACCTATGGGGTCACACGTATTAGAAGTTTTTCTTCGATCATATGGCTAATCTAAAGAGTTTCAGTCAACAGAAACTCTGGTGAAGAGTCCCACTGGATGGAGACTCTAAAGAAGAGTCCCACTACACTTGGACTCTATCATTTATGGAGAATTAATTAGTGATTAGATTACTAATTAGCTTAATTTGATTGAACATTAAAGTCTGGATCAAGTCTGATTGAATTTAATTCAATCAGGTCAAGTCTGATTAGGTTATGAGATGACCTAATTGGTAAGGGAGAAATGATCCTGATTTGATCGGATCTATGATTCAATTAATTTATTGATTTGATTAAATTTAATTAAAGTTATAAGAATCTAATTAGATTAGATTCATCATATTTTATTTGGATCTAATTGGATTGAGTTTGAAAGAAATTCAATTGGTTAAATCCTAGAGTCCCAAATAAGTAGGACTCTATCCCTTGTGCCATCTAAATTCTCTCATACCTTTTCTCACCACACAAAATTAGTTTGTATGTGAGAAAATTAGAAAATAATCCTTCTTTTGTCACCCATTAAAGATAAGAATTAGTTGGTTTTGATTTGAATTTTAATTAGTTTGAATTTTAATTTAAAATCTTATCCATATCCTTCTACATGTTGACTCCTTTTGAAGGGGTCTATTGTGTACGAGATAAGGAAGACTTTCCAACTGATTTTCATGCCTAATTTTCTTTGGTAAGTCTTTATTTAAGTCTGATAAAGGTGAAAAAATATTGGAGTTGAATTGAAATTCAAAAGAGTTTGAATTACAACAAACTCTAGTCCTTATCCTATTTTATCAGGTTTGTATGACAACCATAAAAAGGCCATAAATTCATGGCCAAAAAGAGAAAAGCTTTCTCCACAAGATACCAGAGAGAAAGAGGGTCAACAACACTCCTTTGGGATGTGAGGATTGGGTGGGTTTCATTCCTCTTTGGCATGAACAAAAGAGGAGACCGTTCTCCTCTTGGGTGAGAGATCCAAAACCGTTCTAGATTTTTGAGTGAGGGAAAAACTAAAGAGAAGAGAGTCTTCATCTGATTTTCTCCACCATCGAGCATCCTTCTCTAATTTATCTTCGACATCAGAAAGGTTCAAGGTGATTGAAGAAGGAGATCAAGTCAGATCTGCCAACAGAAGCGAACTACGTGAGCTAGCATTCCTGTGGAGGTTTGATCGGTCTGAGGGGCTTCGTGTGAACTATCCGTAGAGGCCGGATGCTAGTGCGGCTGCTCGATATCAGCAAGAGCTTCATACCATACTTACCAATAGTGAAGATCATCAACTCATAAAAAGGTGATGAGTTCTAAGCTCTACCGATATAATCTAAAGGTTAGATCAAATTCAGGGCATCGATGTGATCGATGCAGTTTTTAATTTTATTTCAGATTTTTTATGTAAATTTTTTATGTCATAGATCCTTAAAGATAGTTTAGATCTGATCTAAGGCATGTTTAGAAGATTAAAATATTTAATCTTTTATTATTTTGCTGTAAAAATTTTAAAATATATGCTTTGAACTACTCATTTTTTCTTCAATAAGAATCTGAATTCTATAGGGATGACTGCTTCAGTCCCAAATGCAAGATTGAAAAGAATCTCGCTCATTGAAAGCCTCTGAGTTGTTTGATAGGCCCACAGCACATGATGAAGCTTGTCCACCCAGAACCCTCCAGTTCGATCAATTCTGGCCTTCAAGCCTTATAGGAGAGTTCTGTTGGTTACTGTTAGATGTGTGCCCTAGATGCCAGATTGGCTGACACATTCTTGTACAAATAAAGAGCAAATTTATAATTTTGACTATAAATGAATAAAAGAGTTATTCTACTATCACATTATGTATATTATGTCTGTGATACATCCTTTGAGTCAGTAGGAATGTTAATTCATATTTTCAAGAGTTAAAAATTTAAGACATGAATTTACATAACTAACTCATAAATAGCTCATGACTATAGGATCATCATAAGGATGGTGATCGATCTGGAAGGTTGGTGTACGATCATTTTCTTAAGGTAGATGTGTCTTGAGTCTACGGTGTGGAGACACCAGAGCTAGAGTACAGGTATTCATTGAGAATGAGAGTACTGAGCATGACCACCTCGAGCAGTCATAAGAAAGTCTACCTTCTCGTCAATGACTAGCTCGATGCTGCAGCTGTGTGTCTAGTTCTTTGATCTGAGGTACATCGACAGTTCACCTTGAGTGTGTTATAGTTTGACTACACCATAACTCAATCTCCTAGCCATTCGAAATTTTGAGGTGTATGTTGGCTATAGCATATTCATTGTAGGAACCAGATTGCACCAAGATGGGATCTATCAACCTCGGTAGATGAGAGGAGTAGTCCTATGATGATCAAAAGATCAAATCCTTAAGCCCATGGCCATGGCAAAGTGAAATAATGGAAAAGAATTTTCCATTAAGATTTTACATCGGATTTGGATCGATCGATTGATTCATATGATTGATGTTGGGTTTGACGAGTTCACCTTAATCCTAATTCAGTCGGGACTCATGATAGAAGAACTCAATCACACAGGTAGCTGCACCGAGAGGTTCGTCTTCATTTCTGATGGGTTGCCATCATATACTGTTAGGTGTCACTGATAGATTTTGGGAGCAATTAGAATGATCTTGATAATCGATCATTCTAATTATCTAAATCAGAAGAGTTCTGGTCCATCGAAAGGAGTTTCGATGATGTCGATGATGAGATCATGACATATCTCATTATCATACGAAAATGAACCTAACTGGATCACACAAACAAGAGTTAGGGTCTGGATGTCATCAATTGAGCTAGCCCAATTTGATTGATTTGGATTAGATCCAATTAGGCTCAAAAAAATCATGCTAGCACATGATTGAGCCTAACTTTCTCCTCGTGTAATCTTTTCTATCTCGACTGAGCCAAATATGATTTGACTCATCCAGAAAATCTTGAGAAGATTTCTCTCAGTCTGACTAGAGCTAGTCCAACTCAAAAAAGTCTTATCTTAATTCATGAGATGAATTTAAGATAACACCTGCTAATTTCTATCACCTGCCATTTCTGTTTTAGGACATTGGTCAAATGTTGACCCATGAACCTTGGACTGAAGGCCACTTGGCAAGAGGTCATTGGAGAGTTTTTGTGGAGTGTCCACCTGCTAATTTTATCTTCAAAGTGGGTGCCATAATCAGATATGGAATGCACCCCAAGTGGATAAGGATAGAGTCCCATGAGATGAGGACTCTATGCCTTGATCGACTCAAACTGTTGGGCGCCAATCTCACTATGCTTATCCAATGTTGGTGCCAACAGTAGGAGGATTTTATGGGGTTCTTATCTGATATGATCAGATGACATCACTCTACCAATCAAAATTTTTTCAAAATTAATTAAAATTTTTTGATTGATCGAATGATGTGGCACTGCATGGCGCAGCAAGGTCTATTTAAACTCTGTCTGTGCCTAGGGTTTAGAGAATCTGCTCAATACCCAAAAAAAATGTAAAACCCTTCCACTTCTCCACACCCCCTCTACTCCTCTCCCTCCCCTCTTCACGTTCAAGAGGTTGGGCATCCATCTGGTGCTTGCCTAAGGTGTAGTGGCTCCTTGATAAGAAAGCTGTAGGGATTTATCGAGAAGCTGCTGCTCCAGCTTCAGAAGATCTTTTGAAGATCTTACAGATCAGATCTAGATATAATTATTGGAGTAAAGATTTATGAAGAGAAGATGATCTACATCCTACTTGAGTAGATACTGATAGAGGCCAGACAACTGCATGGCTATTTTAGAACCTCGGGCGTTGCTGCGATCATCTACAAGGTAATCTAGTTACTCTAGAGGTATTTCTCTAATCCTCAAGTTTTAGATTTAATTTTAGATTAAATATTAGATAATAAGAATCAGATCTAATAGATCTTAGATCTAAAATAAAGTAGAATAATTTTTTTAAAAATATTCCACCCCATATCTCATTAGATTTGGAAGATCCTACAAGGAAAAAACCAATTTTTCCTTCATCTGGTATCAGAGCCAGGTTGATGGCTCTATTTTAGATCTAATTTAGATCTAATTTTTATTTTTATTTATCTAATATTAATGAATTTTAGATATCACATCAGATGTGATTGGATCTAAAATTAAAAAATTTAAAATTAAATCTAAGTAGATCTAACATGTATGAGATGCATGACTAGACTAGGAGTAGTTTGATCTATGAATAGTCTTATAGTTTTATATTTTAATATGATTAAAATATAAATTAGATCTAATTTATTTTTTATTTTTTTGATGTTATAAATATTATATTCAGATTAGAAAATAAAAAATAAAATTTTAATTAATTCATAAGATTGATCTGCTGCATGCCTAGACTAGTTGTAGAATTATTCTAGTAACTATCTAGAATAGATTTTATATTGAATAGTTCAATTTAAATCTTATTTTTTAGATGTTACATGTGATGTATCAGATTTGAAAGCATACTAATTAGATCAATTTTAATACATGAGATGTATGCAAAGCATGTATAAGTTAGATCTGAAATTATATATGTGATATGTAACTTAGATTTAACTAGTTTCGTAGTTAAATCAATATTTCTGATTAAGGTATTCCTCATGGTCGTCCAGTCATAAGAACAAAGTAGGGTTTAAGACTCTCTCCTCCCATTCAATGGGATGTTCTTATGGCATGTAGGGGTACTGCGCATTCATCCTTAATCAGAAATCAAACTTATTTTTTTGCAAAATCCTAGATCCTGAAATCCTAGGATTTATTTTACATATTTTGTTTATGAACCCAAGACTTAATTAATGAATTAAGCTTATGAAATTAAATTAGGTCTAAAATTGAGAATTTCAGATCTAAGTCATTTTCATAAAATTGGGTTCAGGCTTGGGTAGCTCAATTAGGTCTAGCGGTTGATCAAACCAAATCAAAAGTTAGTTAGGTAAGATCTTGAAAGCTAATACTTGACCAGCCTAATAGGATTAAGTCTAGGTCAAGGTCGAATCACATTTAGATGTGACTCGATCAAGTTAAGACCTAATTTGGCTCAGTGGTTATGCCTGGATTGTAGACTAACCCAATTAGTTCTGGTTCGACAATTTGGTATCTTAAGTAAGTTGGGCAGATGCGACCGACTGATTTTTAATTGGGAGCTACTCGACTCGAATGCGTTCTTGTCAAGTTAATGGCATATCCCTCCCATCGATCTCACTTACCTGGCCATATGTGTCGACCCAGTTCTGATTTGAGATGGCTAACAATTCGAGCTAACCCATGTCACTAGGTTAGTCATAATTGTTATGACTATGTCAAGTCAAGTTTAATGAGACCTAAATTAAATCTCTCTAAAAAAATATTAAGTCTAAGATCTTCCACCATTGTGGATGTGCAGGCCCTTCCCGGAGTTGATTGTTCTCAGCTAGTTATAGTGGCTCAGTTGCACCGGGAAGATGCAATCATGTTAATTAGGCATTGGATGCTACGGATTAGAGGATGGGTTGTGTTCAATATTTCAGATACGGTGAGGGACTCAATCAGGAATTTAGTTCGCGCAAATGGTGGGTCTGACTTAACTAAGGATTAGAGCAATATTTCGAGCACGGTGAGCTTCATGAATTAGAGATCAAGTTTTGGGTGCACCATGATTGGAGAATCATTGGACAAGAGTTATCCACTCATCGATTGATCCATCACCAATAACTGTTAGGTGAGGTGATGAGCCAGTCGGTGAGACTGCACCACCCACTAGAAATCACTAATCACGGAGATTTTTACATCTTTACCTAGGGAGTGTAGGGATCTGAGAAAATAATGAGAGCCTAATTTATTTAAAAATAAAATCTCTAAATAAATTGGTTAAGTCTAATTACAAAATCTAACTAGAAACTTTTAACTCTCTACAGGAAACATGTCTGCGTCCAACCCCCTGACCAAAATACTAGACACTCATAGATTGACTGGATCTAATTTCAAAGACTGGTTGAGGAACTATAGAATTATTCTGGATTTTGATAAACTGATTCATGTCTTAGACCAGGACCCACCTGCCATACCAGCACGTCCGACTGCTGAACAGAGAGCATCTCTGGAAAAGTGGACGGATGAAGATAACAAAGCCAGGTACTACATGTTAGATGTAATGTCTGATGACTTGCAGTGCCAGCATGAGAATATTATGACTACCCGCCAAATGTTGGCTCACCTACAAGAGTTGTTTGGTGAACAAAGTCGCACAGCCAAGTATCAAGTCTGCTAAAGACTTTTTAAGGTTAAAATACGTGATGGGCAATCAGTCCAAGATCATTGTTTGACAATGATCAAGGACCTTGAGGAGCTTGAGAAGCTCGGTATCATCTTAGACAAAGATGTTCAGATTGATGTGATCCTTCAGTCCTTGTCCAATGCATACGGTCAGTTCATCATGAACTTCCATATGCATAAGATGTAGTGTACCTTGGTTGAGTTAATGAATATGTTGGTTACGGCTGAACTTTCTTTGAAGAGTTCAAAAGGCTCAGTCCTTATTGTGGAGCAGACTTCTTCCAAGAGAAAGTCTTTTGGAAAGAAGAAAAAGTCTGTAAAGAAGCAGAAGGTGGATGGAAAAAGAAAGAAGACGGAACCGAAGAAGAAGGCTGCTGAAAAGGAAAATATTTCCACTGCAATTCAGACGACCATTGGAAATGAAACTATCCTCAGTATCTGGCCACCCTGAAGAACAAGAAGGATGGTCCTTCTAGAGGTATACTCGTTATAGAATCTAATCTTACAGTTTTCTCTGCATCCAGTTGGGTACTTGACTCTGGTTCTAGTGCTCATTTGTGCACTTCTATGTAGGATCTTAAGGAGAGCAGGAGGCTGAGGGATAGAGATATGATCCTATGCATCAAAAATGGAGCAAGAGTTGTTGCTGTGGCCGTGGGAACCTACCCTCTGTAATTATCGTTAGGATTAGATTTAGTTCTTAGAGACTATTATTATATGCCTGTAGTAAGCAGAAATTTGATTTCTGTTTCATATTTAGCATAAGAAAGCTATGTGATTAGCTTTCATAAAGATCATTGTAACATATTTTATGAAAATAATAAAGTTATAAATGATTTTCTTATTAATGATCTCTATCAGCTACATATTGATGTATCTGTGTTTCATATCGAGCAAAATGTGAATGCCATGAGAATTAAAAGGCCTAGAGATAGTCTAAATGATAGGTATCTGTGGCACCTAAGGCTAAGTCATATAGTGGAAGACAGGGTTAACAAATTGGAGAAATTTGGGCTATTGAGTCCGTTGACTTTCGAGTCATATCTAGTTTGTGAATCATGCCTTTAAGACAAAATGACCAAGCTTTCTTTTGTGGGACATGGGGAAAGGGCCACAGACCTACTTGCCCTAGTACATATGGATGTGTGCGGCCCATTTGATGTGCTGGCTAGAGATAACTATGTCTACTTCATTATTTTTATCGATGATATGTCTAGGTACGGATATGTGTTTCTAATGAAACACAAGTCTGAAGCCTTTGAAAAATTCAAAGAATTCAGGCATGAGGTAGAAAAACAAACAGGAAAGCCTATTAAGGTTCTTCGATCAGATCGAGGAGGTGAATACCTTAGTCGGAAGTTCTTAGACTATCTTAAGGATAATGGCATAGTCTCTCAATGGACTCCACCTGGAACGCCACAACTCAATGCGGTTTCAGAATGGAGAAATCGGATCCTATTAGATATGGTCTGTTCCATGATGAGCTTCACGAACCTCCCTGAGTTTCTTTGGGGATATTGTCTCATGACAGTAATATATGTATTGAATAGGGTTCCCTCTAAAATTGTTCCTACCACGCCGTATAAGATATAGCATGGTAAGAAGCCAAGTCTGAGTCATCTCAAAATTTGGGATTGTCCGGCTCATGTCAAGAGACAGTAGGCGGATAAGTTAGAGTTCAGGTCTTTTAGAGCTCGGTTCATAGGATATCCTAAAGAGTCATTAGGATAATATTTCTATGTTTCGGAAGATCATAATGTGATTGTGAATCGACATGTTATTTTTCTTGAAAAATAGTTTATTCAAGATAGTGGCATCGAAAGAATAATTAAGCTAAAGGAGAATGTCTCTCAAGAGCAACGAGCTAAAGAACCTGAGGAACCCAATCAATTAGAACTAGTCCTAACACAACCTCTTCCACCTCGTAGATCGACTAGGGTTTTTCATCCTCCTGAAAGGTTCTTAGGTACTATACAAGAGGAAGTAGAGGAAATATTCTTCATGAAAATATGGCTCATGGTGATGACCCCAAGACCTATGAGAGGCGATCTCAGATGTCGACTCCGAGAAATGGTTAGAGGCAATGTGATCAGAAATTGACTCGATGTACTCAAACCAAGTCTGGACCTTGGTAGATCCACCTGAAGGTATTGTACCTATTAGGTGTAAATGGATCTTCAAGAGAAAGATAGGTGCAGATGAAAATGTGGAGACATTCAAGGCTAGGCTCGTAGTGAAAGGTTATAGTCAGCGCGAAGGCATTGACTATCAGGATACCTTTTCGCCCGCAGCCTATTTCAATTATGAAATATGGCAGATGGATGTGAAAATGGTGTTCTTAAATGGATATCTTGAGGAAGATATCTATATGGAAGAGCCGCTTGGTTTCACATCTAGTGATGATGATCACAAGATCTGCAAGCTGCAAAGATCCATTTATGGACTTAAGCAAGCATCTCGGAGCTAGAATACTCGTTTCAATGATGTGATCAAAATATTTGGTTTCATCAAGAAGAGGAGGAACCATGTGTGTTCAAGAAGGTTAGTGGGAGTGCAGTTATCTTCCTCGTACTGTACGTAGATGACATCCTCTTGATTGAGAATGATATTTTCATGTTGACCTCAATCAAAATATAGTTGTCTAAGCAGTTCTTTATGAAAGATCTAGGAGAGGCATCCTTTATACCGGGTATTAAGGTCTATAGAGATAGACCAAATAGGATGCTGAAACTTTCACAGAACATGTACATAGAGGAGGTGCTAAAAAGGTTTAGCATGAAAAACTCCAAAAGAGGTTTAGTACCTTTTAGACATGGCATTCATCTCTCCAAGAAGATGTGCCCTAGCACACCTGAGGAGATTGAATGCATGAGCAAGATCCCTTATGCTTCGGCAATAGAGAACCTCATGTATGTCATGCTATGTACACGACCTGATATAGCCCATGCTGTGAGTGTCACAAGCAGATATCAGTCGAATCCAGGCGAAGAGCACTGGACTTCTGTGAAATGTATCTTTAAGTACTTGAGAAGGACTAAGGATATGTTTCTAGTCTTTGGAAATGGAGAACTCCAGGTTCAGAAATTTACAGACTCAGACTTTATGTCTGATATAGATGATCGAAAGTCAACATCTGAGAGTCTGTTCATTTGCAATGGTGGTGCAGTTAGCTGGAAGAGTTTCAAGCAGACGGTAATTATAGATTCCACCATGAAGGCAGAGTATATTACTGCATCAGAAGCTGCGAAGGAGGCATTCTGATACAAAAATTTGCCGCAAAGCTTGGAGTGATGTCATCGGATGCCGTCCCTCTTTACTGCGACAATAATGGTGCCATAGCTCAAGCTAAGGAGCCAAGGTCTCACCAGAAGTTGAAGCATATTGAGCGGCAATTCATCTGATCCATGATTACCTCGAAAAAGGTTATGTCGAGGTTAAGAGAGTCGACTCCACAGACAATGTGGCAGACCCACTGACAAAGCCATTAGGCCAGCAGAAGATCGAAGCCCACCTTGAAAAGATGGGACTTAGATATGTAGCCAATTGGCATTAGGTCAAGTGGAAGTTTGTTAGATGTGTGCTCTAGATGCCAGATTGACTGACACATTCCTGTACAAATATAAGGGCAAATTTGTAATTTTGACTATAAATGAATAAAAGGGTTATTCTACTATCACATTGTGTACATTTTGTCTATGATACATCCTTTGAGTTAGTAAGAATGTTAATTCATATTTTCAAGAGCTGAAAATTTAAGGCATGAATTTACATAACTAACTCATAAACAGCTCCTGACCATAGGATCATCACGAGGATGGTGATCGATCTGAAAAGTTAGTGTATGATTGTTTCCTTAGGGTAGATGTGTCTTAAGTCTACGGTGTGGAGACACCGGAGTGAGAGTACAGATATTCGTTGAGAACGAGAGTACTAAGCGTGACCACCAAGAGCAGTCATAAGAAAGTCTACCTTCTCGTCGATGACTAGCTCGATGCAGCTGTGTGTCTAGTTCTTTGATCTGAAGTATATCAACAGTTCACCTTGAGTATGTTATAGTTTGACTACACCATAATTTGATTTTCTAGCCATTCGGAATCCTAAGGTGTATGTTGGCTGTAGCATATTCATTATAGGAACCAGATTGCACCAAGATGGGATCATCAACCTCGGTAGATGAGAGGAGTAGTCCTATGATGATCGAAAGATTGAGTCCTTAAGTCCATGGCCATGATAGAGTGAAATAATGGAAAATAGTTTTTCATTAAGATTTCACATCTGACTCGGATCGATTGATTGATTCATATGACTGATGTTGGGTTTGACGAGTTCACCTTAACCCTAATTCAGTCGGAACTCATGATAGAAGAACTCAATCACACAGGTAGCTGCACTGAGAGGTTCATCTTCATTTTTGATGGGTTGCCACCATATACTGCTAGATGTCACTGGTGGATTTTGGGAGTAATTAGAATGATCTTGATGATCGATCATTCTAATTGTCTGAATCAGAAGAGTTCTGATCCATTGAAAGGAGTTTCGATGATGTCGATGATGAGATCATGACATGTCTCATTACCATATGAAAATGAACCTAACTGGATCACACAAATAAGAGTTAGGGTCTGAATGTCATCAATCAAGTGAGTCCAGTTCGATTGATTTGGATTAGATCCAATTAGGTTCAAGAAAATCGTGCTAGCACACGATTGAGCCTAACTTTCTCCTAGTGTAATCTTTTCTATCTCGACTGAGCCAAATATGATTTGACTCACCCAGAGAACCTTGAGAAGGTTTCTCATAGTCTGACTGGAGCCAGTCCAGCTCAAAAAGGATTTATCTTAATTTATGAGATGAATTTAAGACAACACCTACCAATTTCTGTCACCTGCCATTTCTGTTTTAGGACATCGATAAAACGTTGACTTATGGATCTTGAACTGAAGGCCACTTGGCAAGAGGTCATTGGAGAGTTTTTGTGGAGTGTCCACCTACTAATTTTACCCTCAAAGTAGGCACCATAATCAGATATGGCGTGCGTCCCAAGTGGATAAGGATAGAGTCCCATGAGATGAGGACTCTATGCCTTGATCGACTCAAACTGTCGGACACCAATCTCATTGTATTTATCTAGTATTGGCACCAACAGTAGGAGGGTTTGGTGGGGTTCTTATCTGATATGATCAGATAACATCACTCCACCAATCAGAATTTTTTCATAATTAATTGAAATTTTTTGATTGGTCGAATGATATGGCACTGCATGGCGCAGCAGGGTCTATTTAAACCCTGTCTGCATCTAGGGTTTAGAGAATCTGCTCAATACCCAGCAAATGCCTGATATCCCTCCACTTCTCCATACTCCCTCTGGTCCTCTCTCTCCCCTCTTCACATCCAAGAAGTTGGGCATCCATCTGGTGCTTGTCCAAGGCGTGGTGGCAACCTGATTAGAAGGTTGCAGGAATTTGTCGAGAAGCTGCTGCTCCAGCTTCAGAAGATCTTTTGAAGATCTTTTAGATCAGATCCAGATCTGATTTTTGGAGCAGAGATTTGCAAGGAGAAGATGATCCAGATCCTACTTGAGTGGATACCGGTAGATACCAGGCGACTGCGTGGCTATTTTTGAACCTCGGGCATTGCTGCGATCATCTACAGGGTAATCTAGTTACCCTAGGGGTATTTCTCTAATCCTCAAGTTTCTAGATTGATTTTTATTTTTATTTAGCTGGACAGGGTTTAAATAGACCCTGCTACGCCATGCAGTGCCACATCATTTGATCAATTAGAAAATTTTAATTAATTCTGAAAAAATTTTGATTGATGGAGTGATGTCATCTGATCATATCAGATAAGAACCCCACCAAACCCTCCTACTGTTGGTGCCAACACTAGATAAACACAGTGAGATTGGTGCCCAACAGTTTGAGTCGATCAAGGCATAGAGTCCTCATCTCATGGGACTCTATCCTTATCCACTTGGGGTGCACACCATATCTGATTATGGTGCCCACTTTGAGGGTAAAGTTAGCAGGTGGACACTCCACAAAAACTCTCCAATGACCTCTTGCCAAGTGGCCTTCAGTTCAAGATCCATAAGTCAACATTTGATTGATGTCCTAAAATAAAAATGACAGGTGACAGGAATTGATAGGTGTTATCTTAAATTCATTTAATGAATTAAGACAAGTCTTTTCTGAGCTGGACTAGCTATAGTCAGATTGTGAGAAATCTTTTCAAGGTTCTCTGGGTGAGTCAAATCATATTTGGCTCGATCGAGATAGAAAAGATTACACGAGGAGAAAGTTAGGCTCAATCATGTGCTAGTACGATTTTCTTGAACCTAATTGGATCTAATCCAAATCAATCGAACTAGGCTAGCTTGATTGATGACATCCAGACCCTAACTCTTATTTGTGTGATCCAGTTAGGTTCATTTTCGTATGGTAATAAGACATGTCATAATCTCATCATCGAAACTCCTTTCGATGGACCAGAACTCTTCTGATTCAGATAATTAGAATGATCGATCATCAAGATCATTCTAATTGCTCCCAAAATCCACCAATGACACCTAGCAGTATATGGTGGCAACCCATCAAAAATAAAGATGAACCTCTCAGTGCAGCTATCTATGTGATTGAGTTCTTCTATCATGAGTCCCGACTGAATTAGGGTTAAGGTGAACTCGTCAAACCCAACATCAGTCATATGAATCAATCAATCGATCCAAGTTCGATGTGAAACCTTAATGGAAAACTTTTTTTCATTATTTCACTTTACCATGGCCATGGGCTTAAAGACTCAATCTTTCGATCATCATAGGACTACTCCTCTTATCTACTGAGGTTGATAGATCCCATCTTGGTGCAATCTGATTCCTTTAATGAATATGCTACAGTCAACATACACCTCAGGGTTTCGAATGGCTAGGAGACTGAGTTATGGTGTAGTCAAACTATAACACACTCAAGGTGAACTATCGATGTACCTCAGATCAAAGAACTAGACACATAGCTATAGCATCGAGCTAGTCATCGACGAGAAGGTAGACTTCCTTATGACTGCTCGAGGTGGTCACGCTCAGTACTCTCATTCTCAATGAATACCTGTACTCTCGCTCTGGTGTCTCCACACTGTAGACTCAAGACACATCTATCCTAAGGAAGCGATTGTACACCAACCTTCTGGATCGATCACCATCCTCGTGATGATCCTATGGTCAGGAGCTGTTTATGAGTTAGTTATGTAAATTCATGCCTTAAATTTTCAACTCTTGAAAATATGAATTAACATTCCTACTAACTCAAAGGATGTATCACAGACATAATGTACATAATGTGATAGTAGAATAACCCTTTTATTTATTTATAGTTAAAATTATAAATTTATCCTTACATTTGTACAGGAATATGTCAGCCAATCTGGCATCTAAGGCACACATCTAACAAACTCCCACTTGACCTAATGCCAATTGGCTACATATCTAAGTCCCATCTTCTCAAGGTGGGCTTCGATCTTTTGCTAACCTAATGACTTTGTCAGTGGATCTGCCACATTATCTGTGGAGTCGACTCTCTTAACCTTGACATAACCTTTTTTGAGGTAATCACGGATCAGATGGAATCACTGCTCGATATGCTTGGACTTCTGGTGAGATCTTGGCTCCTTAGCTAGAGCTATAGTGCCATTATTATCGCAGTAAAAAGGGACGACATCTGATGACATCACTCCAAGTTCTGCGGCAAACCTCTTGTACCAGAATACCTCCTTCACAGCTTCCAATGTAGCAATATACTCTGCCTCCATGGTGGAATCAGCAATCATTATCCGCTTGGAACTCTTCCAGCTAACTGCACCACTATTGCAAATGAACAAACTCCCAGATGTCGACTTTCGATCATCTATATCAGACATAAAGTTTGAGTCTGTAAATTCCTGAACCTGGAGTTCTCCATTCCCAAAGACTAGAAACATATCCTTAGTCCTTCTCAAGTACTTAAGGATACATTTCACAGAAGTCCAGTGCTCTTCGTCTGGATCGACTGATATCTGCTTGTGACACTCACAGCACAGGCTATATCAGGTCGTGTACATAGCATGGCATACATAAGGCTCCCTATTGCTGAAGCATAACGGATCTTGCTCATGCGTTCAATCTCCTCAGGTGTGCTAGGGCACATCTTCTTGGAGAGATGAATGCCATATCTAAAAGGTACTAAACCACTTTTGGAGTTTTCCATGCTAAACCTTTTTAGCACCTCCTCTATGTATATTTTCTGTGAAAGTCCTAGCATCCTATTTGGTCTATCTCTGTAGACTTTAATACCCAGTATAAAGGATGCCTCTCCTAGATCTTTCATAGAGAACTCTTTGGACAA
>NC_025995.2:62487553-62681585 GCF_000442705.2 Elaeis guineensis | reverse complement strand
TTTTTGAAAAACCCAGAATAATTCTGTAGTTCCTCAATCAGTCTTTGAAATTAGATCCAGTCAATCTGTGGGTGTCTAGTATTTTGGTTAGGGGGTTGGATGCAGACATGTTTCCTGTAGAGAGTCAAAAGTTTCTAGTTAGATTTTGTAATAAGATTTAACTAATTTATTTAGGAGTTTTATTTTTAAACAAATTAGGCTCCCACTATTTTCTCAGATCCCTACACTCCCTAGGTAGAGATGTAAAAATCTCCGTGATTAGTGATTTCTAGTGGGTGGTACGGTCTCACCGACTAGCTCACCACCTCACCTAACAGTTATTGGTGATGGGTCAACCGATGAGTGGATAACTCTTGTCCAATGATTCTCTAATCATGATGCACCCAAAACTTGATCTCTAATTCATGAAGCTCACCGTGTCCAAAATATTGCTCTAATCTTTAGTTAAGTCAGACCCACCATTTGTGCGAACTAGATTCCTGATTGAGTCCCTCACCATATCCAAAATATTGAGCACAACCCATCCTCTAATCCATAGCATCCAATGCCTAATGGACATGGTTGCATCTTTCCGATGCAACTGAGCCACTGTAACCAGTCGAGAACAATCAACCCCAGGAAGGGCCCGCACATCCACAATGGTGGAAGACCTTAGACTTAATATTTTCTTAGAAAGATTTGATTTAGGTCTCATTAAACTTGACTTGACATAATCATAACAATTATGACTAACCTAGTGACATGGGTTAGCTCGAATTGTTAGCCACCTCAAATCAGAACTGGGTCGACACATATGGCCAGATAAGTGAGACCGATGGGAGGGATATGCTATTAACTTGATAAGAATGCATTCGAGTCGAGTAGCTCCCAATTAAAAATCAGTCGATCGCATCTGCCCAACTTACCTTAGACACCAAATTATCGAATCAGAACTAATTGGGTTAGTCTATAATCCAGGCTCTAACCACTAAGCCAAATTAGGTCTTAACTTGATCGAGTCACATCTAAATATGATTTGACCTTGACCTAGACTTAATCCTATTAGACTGGTCAATTATTAGCTTTCATGATCCCACCTAACCAACTTTTGATTCGATTTGATCAACCGTTAGACCTAATTGAGCTACCCAAACTCGAATCTAATTTTATGAAAATGACTTAGATCTGAAATTCTCAATTTTAGACCTAATTTAATTTCATAAGCTTAATTTATTAATTAAGTCTTGGGTTCATAAACAAAACATGTAAATAAATCTTAGGGTTTCAGGATCTAGGGTTTTATAGAAAAGTAAATTTTGATTTCTGATTAAGGATGAATGCGCAGTACCTCTACACGCCATAAGAACACCCCATTGAATGGGAGGAGAGGGTCTTAAATCCTACTTTGTTCTTATGACCGGACGGCCATGAGGAACACCTTAATCAGAAATATTGATTTAACTACAAAACTAGTTAGATCTAAGTTACAAAATACATATATAATTTCAGATCTAACTTCTACATACTTTGCATACATTTTATGTATTAAAATCTGATCTAATTAGCATGCTTTCAGATCTGATACATCATATATAACATCTAAAAAAAAGATTTAAATTAAATTATTCAATATAAAATCTATTCTAGATAGTTACTAGAATAATTCTACAACTAGTCCAGGCATGCAACAGATCAATCTTATGAATTAATTAAATTTTATTTTTTATTTTTTTATCTTAATATAATATTTATAATATCAAAAAAATAAAAAATAAATTAGATCTAATTTATATTTTAATCATATTAAAATATAAAACTTCAAGACTATTCATAGTTTAAACTATTCCTAATCTAGTCATGCATCTCATACATGTTAGATCTACTTAGATTTAATTTTAAATTTTTTGATTTTAGATCTAATCATATCTGATGTGACATCTGAAATCTATTAATATCAAATAAATAAAAATAAAAATTAGATTTAAATTAGATCTGAAATAGAGCCATCAATCTGGCTCTGATACCAGTTGAAGGAAAAAATTGGTTTTTTTCCTGTAGGATCTTCCAGATCTAATGAGATCTGGAGCCGAATATTTAAAAAAAAAATTATCCTATGATATTTTAGATCTAAGATCTATTAGATCTAATTTCTATTATCTGATATTAAATTTAAATTTAAATTTGAAAACTTAAGGATTAGAGAAATACCTCTAGGGTAGCTAGATTACCCTGTAGATGATCGCAACAATGCCCGAGGTTCAAAAATAGCCACATAGTCATCTGGCTTCTACCAATATCCACTCAAGCAGGATCTGGATCATGCTCTCTTTGTGAATCTTTGCTCTAAAAATCAGATCTAGATCTGATCTGGAAGATCTTCAAAAGATCTTCTGAAGCTGGAGCAGCAGCTTCTCAACAAATTCCTGTAGCCTTCTGATCAGGGAGCCACCACGCCTTGGACAAGCACCAAATGGATGCCCAACTTCTTGGATGTGAAGAGGGGAGAGAAAGGACCAGATAGGGAATGGAGAAGTGGAGGGATATCAGGCTTTTGTTGGGTATTGAGCAGATTCTCTAAACCCTAGGCGCAGACAGGGTTTAAATAGACCCTGCTGCGCCATGCAGTGCCACATCATTCGACCAATCAGAAAATTTTAATTAATTCTAAAAAAATTTTGATTGGTGGAGTGATGACATTTGATCATATCAGATAAAAACTCCACCAAATCCTCCTACTGTTGGCACCAACACTGGATAAACACAGTGAGATTGGTGCCCAACAGTTTGAGTCGATCAAGGCATAGAGTCCTCATCTCATGAGACTCTATCCTTATCTATTTGGGGCGCACGTCATATCTGATTATGGTGCCCACTTTGAGGGTAAAATTAGCAGGTGGACACTCCACAAAAACTCTCCAATGATCTCTTGCCAAGTGGCCTTCAGTTCAAGATCCATAAGTCAATGTTTGACCGATGTCCTAAAACGGAAATGACAGGTGACAGGAATTGATAGGTGTTGTTTTAAATTCATCTCATAAATTAAGACAGGTCCTTTCTGAGCTGGACTGGCTCCAGTCAGACTGTGAGAAACCTTCTCAAGGTTCTCTGGGTGAGTCAAATCATATTTGGCTTAGTCAAGATAGAAAAGATTACACGAGGAGAAAGTTAGGCACAATCATGTGCTAGCACGATTTTCTTGAACCTAATTGGATCTAATCCAAATCAATCGAACTGGGCTAGCTTGATTGATGACATCCAGACCCTAACTCTTATTTGTGTGATCCAGTTAGATTCATTTCTGTATGGTAATGAGACATGTCATGATCTCATCATCGACATCATCGAAACTCCTTTTGATGGACCAGAACTCTAAGATCTATTAGATAGATCCTTAAAGATAGTTTAGATCTGATCTAAGGCATATTTAGAAGATTAAAATATTTAATTTTTTATTATTTTATTGTAAAACTTTTAAAATACATGCTTTAAACTACCCATTTTTTCTTCAATAGGAACCTGAATTCCATAGGGATGACTGTTTCAGTCCCAAATGCAAGATTGAAAAGAGTCTCACCCGTTGAAAGCCTTTGAGTTGTTCAATAGGCCCATAGCACATGATGAAGCTCGTCCATCCAGAACCCCCCAGTTCGATCAATTCTGACCTTCAAGCCTTATCGGAGAGTTCTGTTGGTCACCTCCATCTCTCCATCCATCTACGGATGGCCAACTGAGATAAAGCAGTGCTCTATTCCATATTCTCTATAGAATTCAAGGAGCTGGGCACCACTACACTGCTTGTCGTTATCTATGATCAATACTCAGAAAAGACCATAATGGTGGATGATTGATTTTCAAATGAAATCCTTCACTTTCGCCACAAATATATGAGCCAGAGGATCAGCCTGGATCCACTTTGTGAAATAGTCGATGGCCACCAGCAAGAACTTGCACTGACCGAATGCGAGGGAGAAAGGATCAAGGATATCCATCCTCCACTGAGCGAATGGCCATGGGGCATTGATGGGAGTTAAAAGCACTATCAGTTGATGCTGAATATTGGAGATCCTCTGGCATTGATCATATTTTTTGATGAAGGAACCTACATCCTACTACATAGTGGGCCAATAGTAGTCTTGCCAAAGGATTTTGTAAGAGAGGGACCTACCCCTCAAGTGGCTTCCGCAGATTCTTTTATGGACCTTCCGTAGTGCATAATCTGCCTCGGATGGATATAGACATTTCAGGAGAGGTAAGGAGAATGACCGCTTGTATAGCTTATCATCATGCAAGACATAATGGGCGGTCTGTTTCCTTATCTTTTGTACTTTCTTACGGTCAGTGGGTAGCTCACTGACCTAAGGTACTTGAGCAGGGGATCAATCCAGCAGGGTTCTTCATCGACTTGTTGGACAACAAGAGGCTTCTCAAGGGCCGAGGCTTTGAGCCCATCAAAATAGGTCCCATTCTCTAAATCAGCGGGCAACAAGACTGTTAGCTTTGATAGTGCATCTACCCTGGCATTGTCTGCTCTGGAGATCGGTTGAATGTCAAAACACAAAAAGGCTGAGGTTAAATCTTTTACCTTTTAGAGATACTTCTTCATATTCTTCTCTCATGCCTCATATCCGCCCTTTATATGCCCCACCACCAGCTGGGAGTCGCTAAAGATTTTTAGGTCCTGGAATCCAACTTCTCTTGCCATCTTGAGACTGGCAAGCAGAGCTTCATATTCTACCTCATTGTTGGTGGCTGAAAATTTGAAGCATAATGCATATCCCGCAACATCGCCTTCAGGACCGATCAAGATCAGTCCGATCCCAGCTCCAAAAGCATTCAATGAGCTATCAACATGCAGCATCCATAACTCCTCAGGGCAAAGACTACGTCTGTCTCCTCACCCCTTGAGCTTTCACTAACTTCCAAGCACTCGGTAGCCATTGAGCCTTCTCCATCTTGTGAGCTCAGCCCGTTCGGGATGGTACATTTAAGAATAAAGTCCTTCAGCACCTAGACCTTGATAGTAGGCCTTGGATGGTATTGCACATCCAGCTCGATAAGTTCCAGCGCCTACTTTGCAATCTGCTCTAAGGTGTCTGGATAGTGGAGAATGGCCTTGATCAGGTGATCTATGAGTAGCACCAATGTATGAGCCTGAAAATAAGGCCACAGCTTTCTCGCTATGATAACCAATACAAAAATCAGCTTCTCAAGCTTAGAGTATCTGGTCTCTACATCATGAAGGACTTTGCTGGTGTAATATATAGGCCTCTGAATTTGTCTTTCTTCCCGAATGAGAACTGTGTTGATTGCCACTGGAGAGGCAACAAGGTACAGCAGTAGTTCCTCACCAGGCTGAGGCTTTATGAGTAGTGGTGGAGAACTGAGATATTACTTTAACTCCTCAAATGTCTTTTGACATTCAATGGTCCATTGAAAGTTTTTTGGCTACCTGAGAGTTTGAATAAATGGGAGACACCTCTCAACCGATATGGAGACGAAGCGATTGAGTAAGGCAATCCTGCTGGTGAGATGCTGCACCTCCCCAACTGTTCTCGATGGAGTCATCTCAAGAATTACCCTGATTTTATCAGGATTCACCTCGATGCCTCTTTGTGAGATTATGAATCACAGGAACTTTCCGATGAAGGTCTCTTGGAGGTCTGCAATGTGATCTAGGGTAGCACGGCTCTTGATCAACATATCATCTATGTACGCCTCCATATTATGGTCGAGTTGATCATTAAAGATCTTATCCACTAGCTGCTGATAAGTAGCCCCTATATTTTTCAAGCCAAAGGGTATTGATAAATAGTATATTTTTATATTTATTGAAGATATTTTTGGTAATTTATGGTGCTAACATCTTCTTAAAAACCTAATTTCATGAATAAATTAATTTTTTTTACAAAAATAAATAATTTTTTAAAAAAATATAAAATTAGAAAATATTTAAGAAAAATAGATGTTAATTTAATTAAGTAATTTAAGCACTAAAATGATGAAAAATTTTTAAAAAATTTAATGCATATCTTTTTTATTTTTCAGATAAAAATTGGAGTGAAAATAGAGCCAAAATATCCTAAAAAATAATTTTTATAGCCTCTGATGCACGGTGGACCGGTCAGTCGGTCTACGAAATCAGGATGCGATCCACAGGAAACTTCACACGGTCCACAGACATGGCTCACAGTGAGAGAGGGGTTTTTGCATGATCTAATAGTCGAAAACTCATCCATCATCAGATCCGATGGTCCATATTTGCTGTCGATTTATAAGAAGAGGATTTGCGTAATCCGACAGCCCAAAAGTGATCTATCACACGATCAGACGGCTGAGGATGCTCCCGACTGTGTTAAGAAAATTTTTTGCATGATCCGATGGCCAAAACTTTATCAGAACCCAGATCGAATGGTTGTCATTCAATCCGACTTTGATTCGGATTAAAATATTGATTTTTTGAGCAGATCTGGGTGGTTCAAGCCTGATCCAACAGTTAGAAATATTCCTAAGAGGATTAATATGATTTCTAAAAGTTGTAGGACTCTTTTTTCTATCAAAAAAATATAAAAAATTTACCTATAAATAGGAGATCCGAGAATAAGTCTGAAAAGTAGAAAAAATCAATAAAAAATAAGAAAAAAATAGAAAAAAAAATAAAATAGCTTTAGGGATCCAAGAAAAGAAGGAAAGAAGCCAGTTTGCTCTACGGAGTACAACGAAAGATGGAGAGGTCATCAACCATCTTTCCGACGAGGCTTGGCTAATCAACTTCAGATCTTTGTTATAGTTTTATTTTTTAAATTCTTTATACTAGAATTTTAATTTCAATTAATGCAAAATTTATTTCTCATGCACTTTAAATTTCTATCTTTTATTTTTATTGCAATTAGATGCTAGGATCTAGTTAGTAGATCTTAGTACCAATTTATTTTATACACTTTAAATTCTTATTATTTATTTTTATTATAAGTAGATGCTAAGATCTAAATAGTAGATCTTAGTATCAGATTTATTTTTCATATTTTTAATTTTTATTTTTGACTCAAATTACTTTCTCCAAAAATTTTATTTTATTTTTATAAAATCAAAGATTTCAAATCAAAATCTTGCCTTCTTTGTGGATTCGACCCGACTCATTACTTTCTACGTATTTTTAATTTTTATTGAAGTCAAAATTTGATTGATAATTATGGTGTCTTAACGAAAACATCATGATCGTATCAATTTTTGGCACCGTTGTCGGGGACTGTATCAATTTTTGACATCGTTGCTGGAGAAGGCACCAATTTTAATATTTGATTTCTTTAATTTTCTTATAAATATGGCTTACTAACTTTTTTAATTATTTTTTTTATAAAAAAAAAGAAAAAAATTCAAAAAAGAGATACAAAGCTTTTAATTTTGCTTGGTGAGATCAATCCTAACCCTAACCCTAACTATTTTTTTAGTATTAATTACTATTTTTTTAAATTAACCTACAATTCACTCACATAAACTTAATAAAAATTGCATGACAAGAGTAGAAACTTAATTGTTAGAAGCATTCATCATCTTAGAATTTCTTTTGGTGATTGCTGGAGACAAGGTAAGCTTTTAAGTTTGATTAATTTTATGCATCTAATTTAGTTGCATAGAACCCCCTTATTTGAAATTGGTTGGCATATTCATCTCAAATTAATTTAAGGGCAACACCCATAACAAGACAAGATGAGGATTTTATCACCCTTTTTTAGTCCAAAAACAACCAACCAGCATCCCGTATTAACCCAAATCTAACTAAAATCAAGTAGACATTGGCCCCTAGTATCTATTGAGTTCAGTTTGAGTATTATGGCGAAATCAAGTGCAAAGTAAGTTCAGACTCATCCCTAAAATTGGTGTCTAAGGCTAGAGGTTACAAAGGCTCAGTCTAAGTGGACTCGCGGTTATTTAATTGGTTCCGTTAGCTTATCTGACCAATCTAATTAGTGTCTAAGGCAAGTAACGGGGGGACCCCCACGACCCCACCTCTTACCTAGCTAGTTGAAGGAAGTGAGAACAAACCCAATTTGTATCTAAGCTAAGCCACTCTACATCAAACTCTTAGATCTAAGAAACCCATAGGTATTTAGGTTTAATTATTTGCTAACTTGATTGTAATTAACACTTAACCACAACTAATTCTTCTCATCTTTCATCCTTGGTCTAGGACTTTTTAAGGATCTCACCTTTAGAACTTCTCTCTTTTTTTCTCTTCTCTTCTTTTTCTTCTTCTTCTTTTTCTTAAAAAAAAAAAAAATTGAATCATATATTAGGGTTTGCACTAGTATATACATGGTAGAAGATCTCTTTATCCTAACCTAATTGAACCTAATCCTGAAATTGAACGGCTGATTCATGCTAAATCCGAAAATCAAATGGCTGGAGACCCTAGAGAACCACCTAGGCAGATGAAGGAATATTTTATTTCTTCTACCTATAACCCATTAACTTGTATCCACTTACCTGATATCCCTGCAAGCCATTATGAGATCAAGCCAACCACAATCCAGATGCTTCCATCCTTTTATGGGAACACCAATGAAGATCCTTACAAGCATCTAGATGAGTTCTTAGAAATCTGTTCCATGTTGAAAATTCAAAATTTTACTGATGATGCACTTAGACTGACCTTATTCTCCTTTTCACTTAAGGACAAAGCCAAGTACTGGCTTGGCACAATAGAGAGACCGATCCGAACATGGGATGAAATGCAGCATGAGTTTCTTAAGAAATTTTATTCCATAGATCAAACCAACACCATGAGGCGAGCCATCACTAGATTTGCTCAACTTCTAGGAGAACAAATTCACGAATTATGGGAGAAACTTAAGAAACTTCTTAAAAAATGCCCACACCATAGTCTATCTAAGTGACAAATTGTTCAAGATTTTTATGAGGGTTTAGGTGACCAATACAGATAGATGGTAGATACATCTTATGGAGGTGCATTCATGAGTAAGAGTGAGGATGAAGCCTATACTTTGTTTGAAATTTTAAGTGAAAATTCGATCAATCATGCTTCATTATTTTCCTATGAAAGATCAATCCCTCACCAAAAGCAGATAGAAATTTTTGAGATCAAGCAAACAGACTCTAGTCCTAAGGCCGATTTGAACCTAATAATCCAAAAATTAGATAAAGTCGACCTTCTTGCTCAGAAACTAGATCAGTTCCTAATCCTAGGTCAACAATCTCCTACGCAATACACACAACCTTCTAATTATCAGGAGATTTATTCTATCTGTGCTAGCCCAGCCCATCATGTGAGTGAATGTCCTACGGCTGCATAGTTTTCACCTTTCATCTAAGAACAAGTTCAAGTTGTCCAAGGTTACTTCAAACATGTCAATGATCCATTCTCTAACACATATAATTCAGACTGAAGGAATCACCCTAATTTTTTTTGGAGACCCCAACAGACTCAGGCTCAAACCCAAACTCCTCCTATGCAAAACTTTTGGAGTAGACCTCCATACCAGAATTATGCCAATAATAGAGGTCAGCCTACCCAGCCACCATATCATAATCAACCACCATACCCACCTCGTCAATAGACTAAGCTAGCCGACGATAGATTTAATCAACTTCAAAATTGATTATGATCCAACAGCAATCTATCGCTAGGTTAGAAGCACAAATAGGATAGTTAGCTGAGTCTACCATGAAGAGAGAAACAGATCAATTGCCAAGCCAACCAATACCAAATCCCAGAAACAACCTATCCACCCACCAACCACCTAGATCCAGTCATCAATCTAATGTCCCACTTACCAAGTGAGAGAGGCTAGTACTGATGCTAACCAAAATGAGAGTTTGAAAGAAGAGGTCAGTACTGAGACTAACCCAATAGAAAAACCTGAGTCCAAAATTATTACTGATCTGAGTGAAAAAGATAAAGAAAAGAAGAGAGCGGAAGAGTTACCTGAGACATATAAACCAAAAGTTTCATTCCCTTTAGCCTTAGAAGTCGGTTCTTCTCATAAAAAATAAGGAGCACGCAATGAGAAATTAATGAAATTGTTTAAGCAAGTTCATATTAATCTACCCCTCCTCGATGCAATTCAACATGTCCCAGCTTACACTAAATTTCTTAAAGAACTTTGCACCCAAAAGTATGAGCCACAAAAAATAGAGAGAATTGTGCTATCTGAGGATGTTAGTGTAGTCCTGTTGAATCCATTACCTCAGAAAATGAAAGATCCTGGTGCTCCTTTGATTGCATATATTATAGGAGGCATCACCTTTGATCGAGCCCTGTTAGACTTAAGAGCTAGTGTCAACCTACTTCCAACCTCAGTCTATAAAAAAATTTAGGATAGGAGAACTAAAACCCACGTTGGTTATTTTACAACTAGCCGATAGATCTGTGAAGATGCCACGGGGTCTGATTGAGGATGTTATAGTCAAAGTCAATACAAGTTATTTTTCAGTAGACTTTCTCGTACTTGATATGGAACCATCCCAATAGCTGAATCAAAATCCCATAATTTTAGGACGTCCATTCCTAGCCATTGCCAATGCCAATATCAATTGTAAAATAGGAGCTATGAATATTTCTTTTGGAGATCAAAAAGTGAGAATTAATATTTTTAATACCTTAAAGTATGCTCAAAAGGTGGAAAGCTGTTCGGTAATTGATCTGATAGATGAGATAGTTGAAACTGATTCCTCAGATTTGAAGAAAGAAGATTTTCTGGATGAACCCATTGAAGAAACCCAAAACTAGAAAATGAATGCCTTGTTTGATTCACCTCACCAGCACATTCACTACCTTGGTCAATGAAAATTGAACCCTTACCTAAGCTAGAAACTGAACCACTACTCCTTTAATTCAGGCCCCACCACAACTTGAACTAAAATCTTTACCTGAATCACTTAAGTATGTGTTTCTAGGACTTAAGAAAACCCTGCCAGTAATCATTGCTTCTGATCTAACCTCCGAGCAGGAAGATCAATTGCTGAATGTATTAAAAACACATAGAGAGGCCATAGGTTGGGCCATTACTGATTTAAAAGGTATTAGTCCATCAATATGCATGCACCATATTTACACAGAGGACAATACCAAATCCATCCAAGAAATGCAAAGACGGCTCAACCCGAATATGCAAGAGGTAGTCAAGAAGGAGGTAATTAAATAGTTAGATGCTGGTATCATTTTTCCTATTTCAGACAGCCACTGGGTGAGTCCTACTCAAGTTGTTCTAAAGAAATCTAAACTCACGGTTGTCCATACTGACCATGGGGATCTAGTGCCAACATGACTTTCTACTGGGTGGCATGTTTGCAAAGATTATAGAAAACTCAATGCAGCCACCCATAAAGATCATTTTCTTTTACCCTTTATTGACCAAATCTTAGAGAGACTAGCTGGCCAACAGTATTTTTGCTTTTTAGATGGATACTCAGGATACAATCAGATAGCAATCTACCCAAGAGATCAAGAAAAAGACCACCTTCACATGCCCCTATGGAACCTTTGCTTTTCGTAGAATGCCTTTCGGACTATGTAATGCACCCGCGACCTTTCAAAGGTGCATGATGTCAATATTTTTAAATATGGTAGGAGATTTTTTAGAGAAATTTATAGATGATTTTTCAGTCTTTGGAGAATCTTTTGAGAGTTGCCTCAATAATTTGAAGAAAATATTAAAATGATGCATTGAGGTCAATCTAGTTTTAAGTTAGGAAAAGAGCAATTTTATGGTTAAAAAGGGGATAGTATTAGGGCATATTGTGTCAAAGAGGGGTTGAGGTTGATAGAGCAAAAGTTGAATTGATTTCTAAACTTCCTCCACTGACTTCTGTCAAATAAATCCGATCTTTCCTTGGCCATGTAGGATTTTACCATCGCTTCATCAAAGACTTTTCTGAAACATCCCGCCCTTTGTGTAATCTGCTTGCTAAGGATGTCCCTTTTAACTTTGATGAAGAATGTCTTAAGGCTTATGAATTTTTGAAAGAAGCTGTGACCAAAGCTCCAATCATCCAACCTCCAGACTGGTCACTATCTTTTGAGATCATGTGCGATGCTTCTGATTTTACCATAGGAGCTGTCTTGGGCCAAAGGATAAACAAATATCCTGTAGTGATTTACTATGCCCGCAGAACTCTGAATGAAGCTTAAATGAATTATACCATAATTGAGAAAGAATTACTAGCTGTAGTATTTGCCCTGGAGAAGTTTCGATCATACTTGTTAGGATCAAAAATCATGATTTATTCGGATCATACGGTTTTAAGATATCTGCTTTCAAAGAAAGATGCTAAACCATAATTGATGAGATGGATCTTACTGCTACAAGAATTTGATATTGAAATTTGAGACAAGAAGGGATCTGAAAATGTTGTAGCAAACCACCTATCGAGGATCCTAATTGAAGATTGTGAACTTGCATCAATTAGAGAATCTTTTTCGGACGAGCAACTTCTAGTAGTTTCATACACAAAGGTCCTTTGGTTTGCAAATATTGTGAATTACTTAGCAGTTGAGAAAATTTCTGATGGTTGGTCTAAAAATGAAAAAGATCGATTCTTTGCTCAAATCAAGTATTATTTTTGAAAAGATCTTGAACTTTTTCAAATTTGTGCTAATCAGATCATTCATAGATGTGTTCCTGAAACTGAGCAATTGAGTATCTTGAAATTCTATCATACTCTTGCTTGCGGAGGATATTTTTCTGGATGAAAAACTGCGGCCAAATATTGCAAAGTGGATTTTACTGGCCCACATTGTTTAAGGATGCTTATAATTTTAGTCAAGAATGTCTTAGGTGTCAAGCTTTAGGAAATATTTCAAAGAAAGACATGATGCCTTTGAACCCCATCTTGATAGTTGAAATTTTTGATGTTTGGGAAATTGATTTTATGGGACCTTTTCCACCCTCCAATGGTTTTGAATATATTTTGGTGGCCGTCGATTATGTTTCTAAATAGATTGAGGCAATAGAAATACGAACCAATGATCATAAGGTAGTCATAAAATTTATTCAAAAGAATATCTTTTCTAGGTTCGGATTTTTACGTGCTATCATTAGCGACGGAGGTACCCACTTCACGAACTATCATTTTCGAATATTGCTGTGAAAATATGGGGTCATACATAAGATAGCTACACCATACCACCCGCAAATAAGTGGCCAAATTGAAGTATCTAATAGGGAGATCAAGAACATCTTGCAGAAGACTATAGGCCTGATCATAGAGATTGATCAGATTGATTAGATGATGCATTATGGGCCTATAAGACAGCTTATAAAAATCCTATCGGAATATCTTCCAACAGATTAATTTATGGAAAAGCATGTCATCTTCCTGTAGAACTTGAACATAAAGCATATTGGGCAATCAAGCAACTGAATTTTGATTTGAAACAAGCTGGTTCCAATCGGATGTTGTAACTAAGTGAATTGGATGAATTGAGATGAGAGGCTTATGAAAATTCATGAATTTATAAAGAGAAAATGAAAGCCTTTCATGATAAACATATTTCAAAGAAAACCTTTGAGCCAAATCAACAAGTCTAGTTATTTAAATTCAAGGCTAAAATTATTTTCAAAAAAATTAAGATCTAGATGGGATGGACCTTACATTGTAAATCAAGTATTCCCACATGGTGTAATCAAACTTTATAATCCTAAATCAAGAAATTTCTTTAAGGTAAATGGTCAAAGATTAAAACCATACATTGAAGGAATGCCATTAAAACAAACCATTGACCAAGTAGCATTAACAGATCCATACTGAATTGAGCTGCATTATGTTTGGTTGAAGACGGTAAACTTAGCACTTTCTGAAAGACAACCCAACTTTTATTTTTTATTTTCTTTTATATTTTGTTTAAGTTAATTGAGTTTTACTTAGTATCTTTTGTAGGGATCTGAAGATAATCTTGGCTAAGTTGGGAGAAAAATTAATTTTGAAAAAGATTTTTGGATCAGATAACATCTCTCCTTTTCTTTCTCCTTGCATGCACCCTTCATTTTTCCGACTCCATTGAGGACAATATCGATTAAGTTGGGGGGAGAATAAAAAAAAAAATTAAATCCTCAAGTAAGTTAGTATTTAGTATTTAAGCACCTGATTACATTTAAGAATTGAGTTAAACCAAGTATTTTAAAAGAAAATTGAAGTACAGAATAGAGAGTTTATGAGATATTGAGGGATCAAGTATTAAGAAAACTTAATAAAGAGATAAATTTAGAACTTAAACAGTTTTTTTTGAGTATTTTTAAATTTTTCTACCAGCATCAAAGAAGAGTTTACTTCTTATAGACTTGTATAAGATAATTATATATTTCTTCATATATATATATATTAAAAAAAAGAAGAAGAAGAGTTTCAAGTACTTTATACTGAGTAATCGGGCCTCTTTGCCTAAGCAAGCATTGAATTTCGCATCAAAAAGTATGAAGGGCAAAGAAGCTTTGTTGTAAAGCTAGTTTTAACTCATAGCCTGTTTGATTCGAGCAAGTAGGTCCTGAGGGATATTTTATACCTAGTACCCTAAAGCCATCTGGTTTGGGAGTCATTGGCTAAAAACTCGCTACATAGGTCAAACAAAAAGCTTAAGGGGTTAAGATACTCAATAACAGTATAATATTAAAAAAAAGAAGAGAGAGAAAAAAAATTTCAATCAATAAATGAAAGATCGAAGTAACAATATACTTGTCCATATGAAGGTTAATAATTTGGAGATAAAGGTAGGGATAATTTGAAAAAATTTAGAAAAAATTTAGTATTCTTAATTTAATTCTTATATTGACTAGTATTAATACCCTAATGATATACCTCATTTATACTCTACTGAACATCAGTGGCCCTTTTGAAAATTATTTGGTAAAATTTGAGATTTTAAGTTAAATGATACTTAATTCTAAATTCTTTCTTTACTCGAGGATGAGCAAAGTTCAAATTGGAGAGTATGATAAGTAGTATATTTTTACATTACATTTATTGAAGATATTTTTGATAATTTATGGTGCTAATATCTTCTTAAAAACCTAATTTCATTAATAAATTATATTTTCTTACAAAAATAAATAATTAAAAAAAATAAAATTAAAGAATATTTATGAAAAATAGATGTTAATTTAATTGAGCAATTTAAGTACCAAAATGATAAAAAAATTTTAAAAAATTTAATGCATATTTTTTTTTATTTTTTAGATAAAAATCAAAGTGAAAACAGAGCCACAATATCCTAAAAAATAATTTTTATAGCCTCCGGTGCATGGTGGACCGATCGATCGATCTACGAAATTAGGATGCAGTCCACAGGAAACTTCATGCAGTCCACAGGTGTGGCTCACAGTGAGAGAGGGGTTTTTGCATGATGTAACGGTCGAAAACTCATCCATCATCAGATTCGATGGTCTACATTTGCTATCAATTTATAAGAAGAGGATTTGCGTGATCCAACAGTCCAAAAGCAATCTATAATGCAATCGAACGACTGAGGACACTCCAGACTATGTTAAAGAAACCTTTTGCACCATCCGATGGCCAGAACTTCATTAAAACCCAGATCGGATGGTTGACATTCGATCTGACTTTAATTCGGATTAAAACATTGATTTTTCAGGCAGATCTAGGTCATTCAAGCCTGATCTGACAGTCAAAAATATTCTTAAGGAGATTAATATGATTTTTAAGGATTTTAAGACTCTTTTTTTTATCAAAAAAATATGAAAAATTTATCTATAAATAGGGAGTCTAGGAATAAGTCTGGAGAGCAGAAAAAATCAGTAGAAAGTTATGAAAAAAATAGAAAAAAAAATAAAATAACTTTAAGGACCCAAGAAAAAGAAGGAGAGAAGTCAGTTCGTTCTACGGAGTATGACAAAAGATGGAAAGGTCATCAACCATCTTCCCGACGAAGCTTGACTGATCAACTTCAGATCTTTGTTATAGTTTTATTTTTTAAATTCTTTATACTTGAATTTCAATTTCAATTAATACAAAATTTATTTTTCATGTACTTTAAATTCCTATCTTGTATTTTTATTGCAATTAGATACTAGGATCTAGTTAGTAGATCTTAGTACCAATTTATTTTATGCACTTTAAATTTTTGTTATTTATTTTTATTGTAAGTAGATGCTAGGATTTAAATAGTAGATCTTAGTATCAAATTTATTTTTCATACTTTTAATTTTTATTTTTTGACTTAAATTGCTTTCTCCAAAATTTTATTTTATTTTTTTGTAAAATCAAAGATTTCAAATCAAAATCCTGCCTTCTTTGTGAATTCGACCTGACTCACTACTTTCTACGTATTTTAAATTTTTATTGAAGTCAGAATTTGATTGATAATCATGATGTCCTAACGAAAATATCATGATCGTATCAGGCATCATTCTATAACAATAAAGCCCACGGTTAGTAGCAAAGGCTGTTTTCTCCTCATCTTCAAGCACTATCTGGATCTGATTATAGTCGAAAAAGGTATCCATGAAGCTGAGCTCATGCCCAGAAGTAGCATCCACCATCTGGTCTATCCGAGGCAACAGATAGCTATCCTTCCAGCAGGCCTTATTCAAATTGATGAAGTCAATGTGCATGCGCCACTTCTCATTGATCTTTTTGATCTGGACAATATTCACTAGCTAAATTGGGTACATTACTTCTCGGATGAAACCAACTTTGAGCAGTTTGTCCACTTCCTTGGATATAGCCTTTTGGTGCTCTAGGGTAAAGCTCCACTTTTTTTGTTTAATCAGATAATAGGTTAGATCCACCTTCAAGTGATGGGACATCACCTTAGGGTCAATATCAGGCATATCTGCAGTCGACCAGATGAAGAGATTTGTATTTTTTTGTAAAAAAGCAGTTAGCTAACCCTTCGTTATCTCATCGAGATGTGAGCTAATCTTCACAGTTTGTTGGAGATTCTCTTTCCTTAGTGGAATCTATAAAAGGTCCTCAGACGGCTGGGCTCGTTCCTTAGATAGATCATCTTGGGCATCCAACCCAAGAGGAAGTTCAGATTGGGCCCTTACCTGGGATAGCTGGCCTTTTGCTTAGAGTTTGACAGCAAAACATTATCGAGCTATGACTTGATTGCCCCTGATCTATCCTACTCCATTCGGTGTTGAAAACTTCACCATCAAATGGTAACTCGACACCACGGCCTTTATAGTCTATAAGCTCGGACGGCCAAGGATTGCATACTGAGAAATGTGGTGGGTTTTGTCCATGCATTTTTAAAAAATTTACAGTGCAACATACATAGATTAAATAATTTAATCTACAATGCATACATAGATCAAATCTAAAATCATCATATAGGATCTATGATATGAACTAATATGCATGTATCCAGAACTGAAATATAAAATTCAGTAAGTATAGATCATATCTATGTGTAATTAGATCATATCTAATTTATATTTAGATCACATCTAAATATTAATTGAGATCAAAACTTCATATCTGAGCACGAGTAGTAGATCACCACATCCAAAATTCATGGCAGTTGATTCTTGATGATGCTTGGCAGCCGCACACGCGTCCGATCTTTATGGGTATCCACACGAAGCCCTTGTGCTGATCGATCTCTCTGAGAGTGCTAGCTCGTGAGAACATTATGCTTTGGCTGATCTAAGAAGAATCACAAAGATAAAGAATAAGGAGATTTTCTCTTTTTTTTTCTGAATCCACGCATCATATCTCTACAATAGAGATCAAAAGAAGAACCCTTTCTTCTCAATTTTTTCATGTATAAGAGAGAACCTTTCTTTCTTCCTTTCATGCCCTTAAGAAAAACTTTTCTTCTCTAATTTTTTATGATAAAAATCAGATCTAATCTAATTTCTCATGCTAAAAATTATATAGATTTTTGAACTCTAAAAAAATCCAAGAGAAGAACTATTCTTCTCCCTTTTTCTCCTTGATCTAGAACTCTAGGAAGCCCCAAACATCCAACCAGATTTTTTTAATATTTTTATTCTAAATTTTTATGTTAAAAATTATATCTAATTTAATTTTTATTCAAAAAAATAAAAAAAAAATTTGAAAGAAAAACTCTTTCTTCTTCAAGGCTGCGCACAAGAAAGAAGACCCTTCTTCTTCCTTGATCTAGAACTCTAAGAAGCCCCAAATATCCAACCATATTTTTTTTGATATTTTTTCTCTAAATTTTTATATTAAAAATTAGATCCAATCTAATTTCATCTTGAAAAAAAAATTAAAAAAAAATTAGAAGAAGAACTCCTTCTTCTTCAAGGCTACGCACAAGAAAGAAAACCCATCTTCTTCCTTCTCTTTCTCTCTTTGGAAATAACTTTTCTTCTCTAATTTTTTGCTATAAAACTAGTAGAGGAGCCTTTCTTTGATGCCTAAGAACCAGCAACAAAGTCTTTAAAAAATCTCTTTCAAAGAGACATGGAGAAGGGGCCGGTGTGTGGGTGTTGGGGCGTCCAACTCTTGGATGCCCCCTTCTTATTTTTGGGCGACATGGAGAAGGGAGGGATGCCTCTTTTTTCATACAAGATAAGAGAGGGGGCATAACTCATAGTGGGGTGTGAGATTTCTCATGGTAAAAGGAGAGGAGGCGTGGTGATATTTAAGCACATGGGTTGTTTCAAGTTGGTTAAGTCCTATTCCAAATAGGGCTCAAGATCTTGTTCCCACTCTATCTAACCCTTAGATCCAATCCTAACTAATTTAGGAATTAGTCATAACAAACTAATAAATTGTATCCTAGTCTAATTATGAAACCAATTAGACCCCAGTCCAATTGAGAATTAGTTAGATTAAAACCTCATTGATCTAGGGATAGAATCTTAATGGATATTAGGGAAGCTATTTGATAATAGGACTAGATTCAATCAAGCCTATTATCCAATAGGATTTGATCCAATCCAAGCCTATATAAAACTAATTGAATCATATTCAATTTAAAATTTGATTTGCATCCCTGAGATCAATTAAAATAAGTCCTGTTATTCAATAGGGATGCATCCAATCAATCCAAAGCCAATCTAATTGAATCCAATTCAATTAGATCTGATCCAATCCCATTGCTCAATCAAATTGAGCTAATTAACAATCATATTATTAATTAATTATTCTTCTAATTTACCAACCATTAGTAAATTATTTATTACAATCTTTGGAAAGAATTAATCATCAATCAAATTGATAATTAAATCCTTCAACGAATCATAATCGTCGATCAGTCATTTGATCAGACAGATACTTCTATGTGTATGACTCCATAGGTTCGAATCTAAGCTGGTAGCATAAGAATAATTTTTGTACTAATCAATGTAACCATCTAGCAATGAGATCCCACATCTGGATAGGCCAAATGTATACCCAGCAATACTCTAGAACCCATGTGGATATAGTTACTGTATAATTTATCCCTTTGACACTTGATGCTCAAGGATGACTAAGGGTTAAACTGTCAACCCAGAAAGAGTGGTCCACATTGTGTCTCAACCTTAAAAATCTTGTGACTCCTCACTAAGACTACTTTAGCCAAAGCTTTACTGAATTGAAATACAATGATGCATCATTTTTAATTTTATTTGGAGTGGTCAATCCCATCTTGACTCACACTCAGACTTCACAAGTACTTGACTATACCCAAAAATTTTTCATCATCGAATTAAAATTTTGGATAGTCCGATACCAAAGCACAGTGAGTTGCTTGCAAGTCACCAAGGCAGTCTCAGATCAAAGGGATACATATATTCATATCCCATCAGAGCAATCCTTGATAGCAGAGTACTCTGAAAGTGATCACGCTCAGTGAAATGTACTCCTACAAATCATCCATATGCCATATCTGTGTCACCACATACCTTGGTTAAGAGGACAACGAACCAATATGACATACAATGACCTACACTCGATACAATTATTGTCTTTATAATAATTATATTATTTAGTCACGAGTAGGATTTAAGAATTATATGATAAATCTTCCTTTATCATTTTGAAAGTAGCTCTAAGTACTTCATCATAACATATGAGTTCTATTTTGAAAAATGTATTCCTTATGATGAATTTTGCCTGATAATATTTATCATTTTATAATTCATATACTTATATGAAGCATAATCATCTACAATCTAGATGATTGGCTTTAGGACATATTTTCCAACAACTTTCACTTGGACTAAAGCTAATCAGATCGGTATCAAATATCCATCTTCTATTTTAGATCATTGAACTCTTTAGATCCGATTGCTCTAGTCAATGGGTCGGTCAAATTTTCTTTTCAGTCGATCTTCCTAAGGTCGACTTTATTTCAATCTTATCAAACAAGTTGATTGCAATACAGAAAGTATTTGATTCTTAGATGGAACATCAATTCTTCAGCTTAAGCTATGGCTCCAATACTACTGTCAATATAGAAAGACTGAACCATCAATGGAGGGTGCCACTCCATACTCGCTGATAAACTTCCATAACCAAACAACTTCTTTACCAGCATCAAATGCCACAAAGAACTCCATATCACAAATAAAATTAGCTACTGACTATTGTATGGAACCTTTCCAGCATGTCGCTCCTCTTTTTAGGACAAAAATATAATCTGACACAACTTTATCATTTCAATTTGATTAGAAATTGAAATCAATATTTCATAGATTTTAAGTCAGACTCTCTATAAACAAGTCATTGGTCCTTAGTATTTCACAAATACTTAAGGATGGTTCTAATAACCTTCTAAATCTTTATGGAGAATGGAGATGACAATGAAGCTTTTATTCCCTATAATGTAGGGATGTCATTTCTGATTAAGAGAATTTCATCAAAACAATACAAAAAATATTTTATAGAACTTCAACCCATTTGTACATACAAGATTCTATTTCATTCTCAATGAAACCATACGTTCAAAACATATATTCCAACTTTGAGAAGTCTGATTCAATCCGAATGAACTTGAGGATTGCCACAAAAAAAACTTCTCATTATAGTCAATATTATAATTTGGATGAAATCCTTTGACAACCAGACAGAATTAATAGGTCTACACCTTTTCGTCTGTACCTTTTATCTATTTTAAAATTCACTTACACCCTATGGGTCTTATCCTTTCAGATGAATCAACGAATGTCCATACATTATCGATCTTCATGGACTTCATTTCAAATTTAAAAGCTCCAAGCCACTTGTCAAAGTTAGATCCCTGTATAGCATCCGTATGAGAGATCAAATCTCCATCTCGAACTTAAAAATCAAAGTATCTGATCGACTGATACAGTACTCTACCATATCTACTCAAGGATGCCTTTATATCGAGCTTCGGATTTGATCTAATCAACTATGATTCTGTTGGTTTGTTTCAGAGTTGGTTCCTCTATCTATCAAGCTTCACCAAATTTGCTCTTAATGGCATCAATTCCTTCACTAAAGAACTTTTTCAAAAAGAATGCCTTAAGATTCATAAACATCTCATGTCCATCAGGAAGGTAGAAGAAATATCCTTAATATAATATTTATCAGACCAAGATCCAAGCTAATTGATTTGTGAATATTTCACATAAATTTGATACCCCAAATTCTAAGATAAGAGAGTATCGAATTATCCAAGTCCATATCCCATATGGAGTTTTGGTGATCGATTTGCTCAGAACATTATCGAGCACATATCAAGTAGTCTCTAAAATATAATCTCAGACAGACCAGCAAATTCCATAGTGGATCGAACCATGTCTAATAAAGTTAGATTCTTTCTTTTCAGATATTTTTTTTAAATAGTGATGTCTCAGGAGAGGTCCATTAAGAGAGAATCTAATTTTCTTCAAGATATGTCAAAACTTACTGTAAAGGTATTCACTTCATCAGTCAAATTGATAAATTCTAATAATCTTTACAGTTTGTTTTTCTACCTCATTATGGAATCGTTTGAACATTTCAATTGATTCGGATTTGTGCTTCATAAGCAAGATGCACCCATGTCAAGATAGGTCATCGAGATTTTAATAAAGTAGTAAGCCCTCTTCTGACATTAATGTTTATGAGTGTAAATACATCAATATGTACCAAACTCAGAACATCGCTAGCTCATTTATCCTTTCCAATAAAAGATGACTAAGTCAACAATGCCAAAGGCAGGCTTCAGTGACATTATCTAATCTAAGGTGCTAGTCAGACGTGTACATTACACTAAAAGACTATGATACTAAGTTTATGTTATTTTCAATTATCCACTCATTATTGTAGTATCATTCACAATGATATTATAATAATCATATTTATTGATACCATCAATAAGATTGGACAATAGTAAAAATTACTTAAAATAACATCTTTAGGATTGAAAATAAGTTCGATGATTCTTAATGTTAAGACTGGAACAGACTTCCATCTCTTATATTTAGAAGTCTCTTACCATTTTCAAATCTTCTACTATCTTGAAGTCTTTTGCAACTATTTGCAAATATGACTTATACTATCCGTATCCTGTACCCTGATAGTAGTATTACCAATAGAGAAACTTCAAGGAGTTATCATATAACTATCTTGACTAGCGACCATTTGCTGATTTTTCTTTTAAGCTTGTTTGGGTTAGCTTGAGACTTTTTGATCAATTAGCTCTAAAACTATACTCAACTTCTGATACTAGCTATCGAACTTAGATTTGATAATATTTTTACTGTCTGACAGTGAAGAGAGCGATAATTTTCTAGTCATTTTTTAAAAGAGAACAATTGACCTATTAGTATATGAACTATTTTAAGCCTAAAGATTTGGATTTTAGTTTAAAGATTCTCTCATTATTTTATATGAATTGATAGCCTTTACCTCCAATTCGAAGAATTATCTTAATTCTTTAGTAGGTCCTAGAATCCACACAGATTACATATAAGTCCGAGGATGGCTCGGTCAACCCATATGCATCCATGGGTAGGTTCTCAACCAATTATTTCTCCAAATAATTTTTAGTATTTCATGTCACCCCAAGTTTCATTTTAGTAGGTGATAGACCTCCACTAAAAGTTTCAATTAGGTCCAACCATTAACATGAACCTACTCAGTGATTCTAGCCAAAGAATGAATAGGCCCGAGGATGGCTCAGTCAACCTAACCACCATCAAATAGTTCAACAGAGTCATCATATGATGAATAATAATTCCATCATTTAAAAAGAACACCAGACGGGTGGCACCTGCAATGTCAATTAAAAATAATAGACCCATTATCATTCACCTTAATAAGAGGCTATGATCTAGTTATCACCATAACAAGCTCATTTTAAGGATCTAATAATTTACAAAATTTGATTAAATCTTTTAAAAGATATCAGTCGATCTATAAGTCATAAATCTTTTCACTGACTTCACCAAGTTATGAAAAGGATTAGTGACTAGTGGGTCCAACTGACATGTCGTAAGTCCTCCCACTGACTTCACCAAGTTATGAGCAAGACTAAGAACAAGTCAGTCTTGGGTACCTAAATCAGTCATACTGATTAACCTTAACAATATGGATCAACTAGAGTCACTTAGCATCTAATCGGCCTAATGACTCAGGCTCAACCTTTGAGCCTCAATCAAGGTCTATTTGGTTTAATCAAAGATATGGACTAAATCATTTACAACTATTATTTTTGAACTGGAGTATCCTTTATCTAATCTAAATCAACTATTGGTTAGATTAGATCAACTACTCATTTTAGTCCATTAAGTCTTTGATTTTAATCTTAGATCTAATCCAATTAAAAAGACCTAATTTGAGCTATCCCATGCCCCATATTTTATACAATATCATTAGATCTTTAATTATAATTCTAGATCTAAAATATATTTTTTAATTTTTAATTAATTATAGCATTAACATGGGTTAAAGTTCTTAATTGAAATAATTTTAATTTTATAAAATAATTTTACATCAATTTTATGCAAAATTTTTTATTCTGAAACCAAGTCGGCTAATCCCTGAACTGAGTTGGCTCACTTTAGTGGGTCGACTAAGTCTAATACTTAGTCAGCTAACTGATTATGGATAGTAACTATTACTATTTGGCCTGAGATAACTACATCAGATCAGTCAACACTGAATCAATAAAAAATAGGAGACTGGATCGACTCAGTTCAAAACTAATCGGCTCAATTAGCATGCCAATTGATATCACATAGTTTTAGATATGAAAATTCTCGTATAAACTGAAATAAAATCAATCATAACAAACTTTAGATCATATCTAAATATTTTATGATTCTAAATTTTATTTTTATGATTAAAATAATTTTAATCATATAGATTAGATGTTTTACTTTTTATACAATTCATGCTTTGTATCACATAAAATAAATCCTAGGGTTTCAATATCTAAGATTTTGTAGAAAAATAAGTTTTTTCTTTCGTATTCTTCTTCATAGGACCTCACAGTGATACCCCTACATGCCATGAAGAGTATCCCATTAAATAGAAAGAGAAGATCATGTAACCCTACTTGCTCCTATGATCGGACAATCTGGTGATTATCCAATCTGAGTACTTTGCTACTTAGAACATCTAATCTAATTCATATATCATATATGCAAAAATTTAGATCTAATCTAAATTATATTAGATCTGATTTTACATTAGATCATATCTAAAATTAAATCATAATACATCTCATGGATTGCTAAATCTAGATTTCAACTCTACATGTATATATATTCATGTCATAACGAACCTGGCTCTAATACCATTTGCTGGGAAGCGTGGTGGATTTTGTGCATGCATTTTTCAAAAATTTATAATGAAATATTTATAGATTAAATAATTTAATCTACAATACATGCATAGATCAAATCTAAAATCATCATACAGGATCTATGACATGAACTAATATACATGTATCCAAAACTAAAATCTAAAATTCAGCAAGTATAGATCATATCTATGTGTAACTAGATCATATCTAATTTATATTTAGATCACATCTAAATATTAATTGAGAGCAAAACCTCATACCTGAGCATGGGTAGTAGATCACTGCATCCAAAATCTATAGTAGTTGGTTCTTCATGATGCTTGACAGCCGCACACGCATCCGACCTCTACGGATATCCACACGAAGCTCTTGTGCTGATCGATCTTCCTGAAAGTGCTAGCTCATGAGGATATCATACTTTGACTGATCTAAAAAAAATTATAAAGATAAATAATTAGGAGATCCTCTCCTTTTCTTTCTGGATTCATACATCAGATCTCTACAATAGAGATCAAGAGAAGAACCCTTTCTTTTCAATTTTTTTATGCATAAGAGAGAATCTTTCTCTCTTCCTTTCAAGCCCTTAAGAAGAACTTTTATTCTTTAATTTTTTATGATAAAAATTAGATCTAATCTAATTTCTCATACTAAAAATCATATAGATTTTTGAGCTCTAAAAAAATTCAAAAGAGAGATCCAAGAGAAGAACCATTTTTCTCTCTTCTTCTCCTTTTTTCACCTTGATCTGGAACTTTAGAAAGCCCCAAACATCCAACCAAATTTTTTTGATATTTTTTTTAAAATTTTTATATTAAAAATTAGATTTAATTTAATTTTTATTCTAAAAAAAATAGAAAAAAAATTTAGAAGAAGAACTCCTTCTTCTTCAAGACTGCGCACAAGAAAGAAGACCCTTCTTCCTTGATCTAGAACTCTAGGAAGCCCCAAATGCCCAACCAATTTTTTTTTATATTTTTTTTCTAAATTATTATATTAAAAATCAGATCTAATATAATTTTTATCTTAGAGAAAAATAGAAAAAAAATCTAGAAGAAGAACTCCTTCTTCAAGGATGCGCACAAGAAAGAAGACCCATCTTCTTCCTTCTCTTTCTCTCTTTGGAAAGAACTTTTCTTCACCAATTTTTTACTGTAAAATTAGTAAAGGAGTCTCTCTTTGATGCCTAAGAACTAGCAATAAAGACTCTAAAAAATCTCTTCCAAAGAGATATGGAGAAGGGACTTGGCATGTGGGTGTTGGGGCGTCCAACTCTTGGAAGTTCCCTTCTTATTTTTGGGCAACATGGAGAATGGAGGGACACCTCCTTTTTCATGCAAGATAAGAGAGGGGATGTAACTCATAGTGGGGCATGAGATTTCTCATGGTAAAAGGAGAGGAGGCATGGAGATATTTAAGTACATGGGGTGTTTCAAGTTAGTTAAGTCCTATTCCAAATAGAGCTCAAGATCTTGTTCCAACTCTAACAAACCCTTGGATCCAATCCTAACCAATTTAAGAATTAGTTATAACAAACTAACTAATTAGGTCCTAATCCAATTATGAAACCAATTAGGCCCCAATCTAATTGAGAATTAGTTAGATTATAACCCTATTGATCCAGGGATAGAATCTTAATGGATATCAAGAAAGCTATTTGATAAGAGGGCTTGATCCAATCAAGCCTATTATCCAATAGAGTTTGATCCAATCCAAGCCTATATGAAACTAATTGAATCATATTTAATTTAAAATTTGATTTACATTTCTGAGATTAATTGGAATAAGTCCTGTTATTCAATAGAGATGCATCTAATCAATCCAAAGTTAATCTAATTAAATCCAATTCAATTAGATTTGATCCAATCTCCATTGCTCAATCAAATTGAGCTAATTAACAATCATATTATTAATTAATTATTTATCTAATTTATAAATTATTAATAAATTATTTATTATAATCTTTACAAAGGATTAATCATCAATCAAATTGATAATTAAACCCTTCAACGATTCATAATCATTGATCAGTCATTTGATCAGATAGATACTTCTATGTGTGTAAACTCATAGGTTCGAATCAAAGTCAATAGCACAAGAATAATTTCTATACTAATCGATGTAACCATCTAGCAATGGGATCCAACATCCAGATAAGCCGAATGTTTGCCCAGCAATACTCTAGAACCTATGTGGATATAGTTACTATATAATTCATCTCTTTGATACTTGATGCTCAAGGATGACTAAGGGTTAAACTATCAACCCAGAAAGAGTGGTCCACATAGTGTCTCAACCTTAAAAATCTTGTGATTCCTTATTAGGACTACTTTGGCCCAAGTTTTGCTGAATTGAAACACAGTAATGTATCATCTTCAATTTTACTTGGAGTGGTCAATTCCATCTTGACTTGCACTCAGATTTTACAAGTACTTGACTGTATTCAAAAATCTTTCATCATCGAATTAGAAATTCGGATAGTCCGGCACCAAAGCACAGTGAGTTACTTGCAAGTCACCAAGGTAGTCTCAGATCAGAGGGATACATACACTCATATCTCATAAGAGCAACCCTTGATAGCAGAGTGCTCTGAAAGTGGTCATGCTCAGTAAAATATACTCCTACAAGTCATCCATATACCATACTCATGTCACTACATATTTTAGTTCAGAGGACAACCAACCAATATGGCATATGACGACCTACACTCGATATAATTATCATCTTTGTAACAATTGTATCATTTGGTCATAAGCAGAATTTAAGAACTACATGATAAATCCTCTTTTATCATTTGGAAGTAGCTCTAAGGACTTTATCATAACATATGAGTTCTATTTTGGAAGATGTATTCCTTATGATGAATCTTGCCAGATAACATTTATCATTTTATAATTCATATACTTGTATGGAGCACAATCATCTACAACCTAGATGATTGGCTTTAGTGTTGGAGCATGATCCCGGCTCCTCCCACGGACCTTGGGTGCAGCGGAACCAGCAACGAACAAATCTGGAGACTTCTGGACTCGATCGAAGGCCCTTAATGAAATCAGCCTGGTTGCAGTCTTCTTCATCAACCTTTCATTCCAGATGAAGAACACCTCTAAGATCACCTTTAAAAAATCCAAGATCTGGTACCCAACCAGATCAGGCCTGGACCGAGGTCTTTCAATTTGTAGATCTCAAATTGGGGCATTCTAGATAGGGAAAAAGGTAGATAAAACCAGACCTTGCAGATCTGTCCTGCTGCAGCCTTTCCTGTAGATCTGTTGATGGAGATCTCACCCGCACCTCAAACGACCTCAGATCAACTCTAGATCTGAGAGAAACTTATACCAACCTCCTAGCAAGAGATTTTAAGTCCTAGACCTGATGTTTGGGTGGCTGTAAGAGAGGGAGAGGCAATATGGTTGGCAGCACAAAGGGGGAGGGGCTCAAAACCCTAGCGCCTCCCCTACTTTTCCTGCCTTCTATGGACCTGGCGGCAAGAAACCCTAGGGTTTCTTTCTCCTGGGGCATAGAGAATAGTTGAAGAGAGAGGGAGAAGAGAGAGAGAGACTTGGGAGAAAGGGTTTTCGTATTCTTTAGCTTAATCAAACCTATACAGTGCATGTATATATAAACACAGGGTCAAGTGACCCAAACCCAAAACTCCCTTGACCAACTCTATGGGAGATTAGGTCAACCCAAGCCCATGTACACCCATGACTCAACCTAATCTCACCTATCTTGGGCCTAGACCTAGCCCATAAAGAGTTGGTCCCTTGAGGCCCACATAACCTAGACCTCAAGAACCCGAAAGGCCCACAGCCTTTCAACCTAGGGCCCAACTAGCCCTAGAGCCTCCATGAAGCCCTCATGAATGATAGACCTTGGCCTTAGCCTTGGTCCCCTGGGCCTTGGGCACACCACCTGGATCACAACAATCTCCACCTTGGTGTCCCAAGGCCTCAACCAGCTCTACTCTATCCATCAGTCGAATCAGCTCAACACATCTCTGAAAGCTATCCCGTAGAAGTACCTTCGTAAGTGCATCAGCTGGGTTCTCCTTGGTATGTACCTTTACCAGCTCCACCTCACCATCCTCCACAAGCTCCCTGATCCGATGATACCGAATGTCGATGTGCTTTGTCCTTGCATGATAGACTGAGTTCTGTGCTAATAGAAGTGCACTCTAGCTGTCACGTGCACTCTAATGGCCTCCTGAGTAAGGCCCATCTTCGTCAACAAACCCTTCAGCCAAATTGCCTCCTTAGCTGCTTCTGTCAGTCCGATGTACTCTACCTCTATAGTGGATAGGGCCGTGATAGGCTGCAGACTCAATCTCCAAGAAATAGGATCTCCATACAGGCTAAAGATGAAGCCTGTCATAGACCTCCGGGTATCCACATCTCCACCGAAGTCTGCATCTACATAACCGCCAATCAGCCCCTGAGCCTCCCTGGACATGTCAGAGTATCCCACTGCACCTCCTCACTGTTCGTAGCAGATGCCAACTCCAACTGAACCCGCCAGGTATATGAATATCCACTTCAGAGCTCTCCAGTGCTCCCTGCCAGGCTGCACCATAAACCTGCTGACCTGACTCACTGCATGGGTGATGTCTGGCCTACAATAGACCATCGCGTACATCAAGCTCCCAACTCCTGAAGCATAAGGAACCGTCTCCATCTCCTGAGCCTCCACCTCAGTATGTGGCACCATGATCTTTGAGAGTCTGAAGTGACCGGCAAGTGGCAGCTCCGTCGGCTTTGCTCCCTTCATCCCGAACCTCTCTAAGACCTTCTGTATGTAGCCTCCCTGAGATAGATGCAGCACCCTCTGGGCTCGGTCTCCGAAAATCTCCATGCTTATGATCTTCCTTGCAGGGCCCAAATCCTTCATCTCAAACTCCCGAGATAAGGATGCCTTCAGATTCTGCACAACCTTCCTACTCTTGCATGCTATAAGTATGTCATCCACATACAAGAGTAGGAACACCCTAGAACCATCCTCAAGAGACTGAACATAAACACAGGGATCAAACTCGCACCTTGAAAGTCCAATGCTGCGCACATAGGAGTCGAACCGCTTGTACCATTGCCTCAACGACTGCTTCAGGCCGTACAGCGACTTCTGCAACAAACAAACCTTTCCCTCTAATCCTGGATCCCTGAAATCGGGTGGCTGCTCCATGTAAATCCTCTCCTCTAAATACTCATGGAGGAATGCCGTCTTGACATCCATCTGTTCCAGCTCTAAATCCTGAGCTGCTACAATGCTCAACAACACTCTAATGGAAGTATGTCTGACGACGGAAGAGAAGACCTCGCTGAAGTTGATACCTTCCTTCTGGGAGTATCCCTTGGCCACTAACCTCGCCTTGAATCTGATACCTCACTGCTCTAAAGGCCCTTCTTTGCGATTGTAGACCCATTTGCAGCCAATGGGCCTCTTCCCCTGTGGCAACTACACCAATCGCCACGTCTGGTTCTGGTAGAGAGACTGCATCTCCTCGGACATCGTCTGGACCCACCGCTCTCTGTCCTGACTCTCAATAGCCTCCTGATACGTATATGGGTCTCCATTCACTGTCACCAGGGCATATGACAGCGTCTCCTCGAAGCCATATTGGTCCGGTTGCCTGATGGTCCTCTTGGGCTTGTGTAGGGCAACACCGATATCAATCCTCGGTCCAGCTCGCTCCTGCTAGACCTCTTTGCCTCGATCATCTGTCTGAGTCCTCTCCACCTGTGGAGACACCTTAGGTAGGTGCTCCACCTGAATGTCATATCCTCCAGTAGTACCTGCAAGAGGCAAAATCAAAGAGGTAAGCTGTCCAGCAGCGCCCTGCTAGACCTCCTCCTGCTTCTGCTGCTCCTCCATGCCTGCTCTCCTCTGTAGGACTGACTCCTCATCAAAAGTTACATCCTGACTAATGACGACCTTCTTTTCCAAGGGATCCCACAGCCTGTATCCCTTAACTCCTCGCGGATAGCCTAGAAATACCGTCTTGCGTGATCTGACGTCTAGCTTACTCCGCTCACCAGCTCCAATGTGCACATAGGCCGTGCACCCAAATACCCGTAGATGGCCCAGCCCAACTGTCCTCCCAGACCACACCTCCTCTGGAAGCCTGCCATCCAACCTGGTGTGAGATGATCGATTGACCAAGTAACCCGCTGCGTCAACTGTATCAACCCAGAATACCTTTGGAAGCCCTGCCTGTAGCCTCATGCATCGTGCCTTTTCCAGAAGTGTTCTGTTCATCCTCTCAGCCACCCCATTCTGCTGTGGAGTCTCCTTAACTGATAAGTGTCTCCTAATCCCACACTCCTCACAGTAATCCTGGAACTCTCTGCTGGTGTACTTCCCACCATTGTCTGACCTCAAACACTTCACGCTCCTCCCTTGCTCCTTCTCCACCTCAGCTCCCCAGATCTTGAACTTGGTGAAGACCTCTGACTTCTCTCTCATGAAGTAAATCCAAAGTTTTCTTAAGAAATCATCAATCAGGGTCATGAAGTATCTGACCCCATTCCTAGCTGAAACTGGGGCTGGTCCCCACACATCTGTGTGTACTAACTCCAGAGGGGTTGCACTGCGGGTCGTACTAATGTTGAACTGAACTCTCCTCTGCTTTTCCATCTGGCAAGGCTCACAGATCTCCCCTATAGCACCATCCTCCAGATCAGAGATGAGTCCTCTTCTGCTCAACACCCTCAGCCCCTTGTCACCCATGTGGCCTAGGCGGTAGTGCCACATCCTGTAAGCCCCCTGCTGGTCCTGTGCTGCAGCTGCTGCATCAGACTCTCCGGTCACCACAGATCCCTCCATACGATAGAGATTATTGTCCAACCTCCTGCCTCTCATCACCACCATAGCTCCATTGGAGATGTTTAATACTCCGCTTCTAGCCCTACTGCTGAAGCTGTATCCACTGCGCTCCAAGTAGCCTAGTGACACCAGATTCTTTTTCAGCTCCGGGATGTGCTTTACATTTGTCAATGTCCTCACAATCCCATCAAACATCCTCACCCTGACTGTCCCTATCCCAGCCACCTTGCAAGGATGATTGTCGCCTAGAGTCACTGATCCCTCATCTGTCTTGGTGTATGTCGCAAACCAAGACCTGTGTGGTGTGTAGTGATGTGAGCATGCAAAGTCTAGTGTCCACTCCTCTGTGTAATGCCTTTGACCATCTGATACCACAAGTAGATCATCCTCCACCTGCTGCCCAGCAACTGCACTCACTGATTTTGAGCCACTTCTTTCTTCCTTCTTGCTCTTCCATAGTGGATATTCTCGCTTGAAGTGCCTGAACTCGTTGCACTTGAAGCATTTCATCTCTTTCTTTCCCTTCCTGGACTTGGACCGCCTCCTGGACTTGCTTCTGCCTCTACCTCTACCTGTCCATTCCCCTACTGCCAAACCCTCCTGGGGAGCTCGATCTCTGGTCAACTTTTTTCTTTGCTCATTAGACCTCAGCACCGAGACCATGTCCTCATATTCCAGAGTCTCCTTGCCGTAGAGCAGTGTAGTCACCAAAGAGTCATATGATCCTGGCAGTGAACACAAAAGTAACAGGGACTTATCCTCCTCATCCAGCTTCACGCCAATATTCATCAACTCTGTGCACAACTGGTCGAACCTCTGAATGTGGCCAATCACATCAGATCCCTCCTGCATTCGAAGACTGTACAACCTCTTCTTCAGTATTAGCTTGTTGCACATATTCTTCCCCATATATATGGTGTGCAACTTCGACCAAAGGCCCTTCGGGATCTTTTTTTTCAGCACCGAATACAACACTGCATCTGCCAAACATCCTCTGATTATCGAGCATGCTTTCTTCTCCAATGATGCCCATTATCTATCCGTCGTTCCCTCAGGCTTCTCATCCAAAGCCTGATCCATATCTGCTTGCACCAGAAGATCCTCCACCCGGATTTTCCACATGGAAAAATTTCCCTTATCATCAAACTTCTTGAAATCGACCTTCATATTGCTACCCATGACTAGATCTAAGCCAAACAAGTAATATAAAATCAAGAAGTATAGAATATACCTCGATGGTACCTTGCTGAAAATTTTCAGCACTTGGGATCTTTAACTTCTCGTGCTTGGAACCGCTTCCTCACTATCGTGACTCTGATACCAATTATTGGAGCATGATCCCAGATCCTCCCACAGACCTTGGGTGTAGCAGAACCAGCAACGAACAAATCTGGAGACTTCTGGACTCGATCGAAGGCCCTTGACAAAATCAGCCTGGTTGCTGTCTTCTTCGTCAGCCTTTCGTTCCAGATGAAGAACGTCTCTAAGATTACCTCTAAAAATTCCAAGATCTGGTACCCAACTAGATCAGGCCTGGACTGAGGTCTATCAATTTATAGATCTTGAATTGGGGTATTCTAGATAGGGAAGAAGATAGATAGAACCAGACCTTGCAGATCTGTCCTGCTGCAGCCTTTCCTATAGATCTGTTGATGGAGATCTCACCCGCACCTCAAACGACCTCAGATCAACTCCAGATCTGAGAGAAACTTGTACCAACCTTCTAGCAAGAGATTCTAAGTTCTGGACCTGATGTTTGGATGGCTGCAAGAGAGGGAGAGACAATATGGTTGGCGGCACAAAGGAGAAGGGGCTCAAAACCCTAGCGCCTCCCCTGCTTTTCCTGCCTTCTATGGACCTGGGGGCGGCAAGAAACCCTAGGGTTTCTTGCTCCTGGGGTATGGAGAATAGCTGAAGAGAGAGGGAGAAGAGAGAGAGAGACTTGGGAGAAAGGGTTTTCATATTCTTTGGCTTAATCAAACCTATACAGTGCATGTATATATAAACACAGGGTCAAGTGACCCAAACCCAAAACTCCCTTGATCAACTCTATGGGATATTAGGTTAACCCAAGCCCATGTACACCCATGACTCGATCTAATCTCACCTATCCTGGGCTCAGACCTGGCCCATAAAGAGTTGGTCCCTTGAGGCCCACATAACCTAGACCTCAAGAACCCGAAAGGCCCACAGCCTTTCAACCTAGGGCCCAACTAGCCCTAGAGCCTCCATGAAGCCCTCATGAATGATGGACCTTGGCCTTAGCCTTGGTCCCCTGGGCCTTGGGCACACCACCTGGATCACAACATTTAGGACATATTTTTCAATATTGCATTGTAAATCAAAGGGAGCTTGACCACCAACAAGTCAACTTGGATCATCATCCGCTTTGGTGCAGTACCCACGATAAGAGGGAGCTTAATCATCCCCTCCAAAATCATCAAACTTTCAAAGAAACCCTGAATCGAGATGTTAAATCTAGTTAGCTGGTCTAGGGTGAACCTCATTTGAGTAAAAATAAAAAAATATGAAAGATCGATCGAGCTTCCATTATCAATGAATATACGGTGCACATTAAAATCAGTAATGTTTATCGTTACAACCATCACATTATTGTGCAGGGGAAGAACACCCTCAGCATCCCGCTCGGAGAAGATAATGGCATCCTCACCCTCCTCTTCAAGTCTTGGCCTCTTTGCCTTCGGTGGCTCCACTGACATACATGACCTCCCAGCTATCATATGGATTTTACCAGGGATGGGTCGGTCTTCAACTGTCGTTGGTCCACCCACTTCCTATCTTACCAGCTGCATCAGTGCTAACTGTGGCTGAGGCAAAGGGAGTAACTGCTGAGGTAGAAGAGGTGGCCGTTGAGCTCCTGAAGGAGGTCACCATGGAGGCACTCTCCCCCAGATGAAGTGATTCAGTCTCCCCTGCCTGATGAGCCTCTCAATCTCATCATGAAGCTACAGGTAATCTTCAGTATTGTGACCGTAGTCATGATGATAGTGGCAATACTTATTTGGGTCATGATGGTGCTCTGGCTTCATTCGCATTTGAGGAGACTGGGGCAACTCAGTCTGGATTTCTATCAACATCTCCCCCCTAGAGATAGTTACGGGCATGTAATTATTATAATGCCCAGGGGGTGAGGGTCACTGATCTCTTCTCTGAGGACTTTGAGATCGATGGTTTCGATCTCCGTTCTTCCACCTCTAGGATGGGGATCGGGAGTGCTGGTGATTTCTCTCCTCTATCTTGGAGAGTGCTCCTTATTCTATCCTACCATAATAGAATTGATAGGGGTCTCCTCTATAAGGGCCTCCTCCATACGGGCATACTTTTTCACACAGGCAAACATATCTAAAAAATTTCGGAGATAAGTCTTAATCAACAAGTTCTTCAAGTCTTTCTTCAGCAGGCCACCCATCATCGCAGCCATCATAGTTGACTGATCTAGATCTCGGACCTCCAGAGTCACTACATTGAAATGATTAACAAAAGTATGGATCGACTCACCCTCCTTTTGTTTGATGGTGTGGAGGTAGTTGAATTGCTTCTGTTGCTGTCGACTACTGACAAAGTGGTTGATGAAGGACCGGCATAAATTCTCGAAGGACTGGATGAAAGTTGACTTCAAACTGGAGTACCACTATCGAGCTGCCTCTTTGAGAGTCGAAGGAAACGCTCGATAGAAGATTGCATCGGATGCTCCCTGGAGGAGTGTTGCAGCCTTGAAGGTTTCCAAGTGGTCGACAGGGTCAGCGGTCTATCGTAGACCTCAAGATGAGGTAGCTTAAAGTACCAAGGGAGTGGCTTTTGCATTATCCTCAGGATGAAGGGCAGCTCATTATTATATCTCTCATAGGGTTGCATCGAGGAGTTATTATTATTGAGTGCATTTTCTATTCTTTTTTCCATCTGTTTGCTAAGAGCCTGGAACTGCCTTTCGATATCAAGAATTCGGATGGTGCAGGCCTCAGAATATTGTAGAGAATGACAATAGAAGGTTGAATCATGCCCCGACTGCAGACTGAAAGATCTCCATCTGGCCAACTGATGGCTCTAATGAATGTGTCTCCTATCCAGGCTCTGAGGAGACACATGTGGCTCTGGCTGTGGTGACGGCTGAGGAGCCAAGTGTAGAACTAGATTTGGTGGGGGCACCATCACAGGAGCTGTCAATGGTGCCGTCGAGAGGGCCACTGGTTGCACCGCTGAAGGAGGTGTAGGAGTAGCCTGAGTAGGTTGTGCTACCATTGGGGGAGGTGCCAGAATGGTCTAGACCACCTGAACGATGATCGTTAAGTTTTGAACTTACTAGAAGAGCAGGTTGAATTGATCCACCGTGACCAGCACTGGCTGGGCTGGTTGGGGAGTCTCTATCACCAGTTGCTGTGCCCAGCTATTGGCTTGACTCTCCATCCGACGAGAGACAGTAGCATTGGAGAGGATGATGTTCATCTTGGAGGCATAATGAAGATTATGCCCTTCCTCTATCTATTGCTGCTCAATTTGGTTGAGGTCAGAGAGAAGGCGACTGAGCCTCACGCAGAGATGATGGTATTGGAAGGACTTGCAAAACAAGCTAAAACTAAAGATTTTCACTCCGATATGGACCCTCTGATGCTCAAGTTAGATTCAAAGAACAATAAGAATAGCAATGAGTTCTTTGAGAGGGATTGATTGACTTATCTATTCTTTGGAGCTTTAGTTGCTTATATAGAAGGCTGTCGAACAATTGATCAAACAATCGTGAGATCGTGAGATTCCAAGATTGTAGGGCTGTAGAACATGTCATTGTGGGTGAGATAATTCAGTCCTAAATCGCTCTCACGAGATTAGAAGAGTCGATTATGCCTGAGTCCATCCACTCGGGGTGGACAGCTGTCGTGCACATCATGGAGTGAGCCAGCTATGATAGCAGGGACAGGCACGTGCTAAGGCATTGGCCTACCGAGGCAATGAAGTGCGCTGGGCAGACCATACGACAGACCAGATGCAAGCTGCTCTACACAGTATATGGTTCTGCTCTTAAGTAAGTGGTCCTAATGATAGCTTGAAGATCTGAGGTGTCCCATGGTTGTCATGTTGATCCGAGATACTCATGGTGAAGGAACCAGATCTAGGGTTTCAGGGTTAGATCTTGAAACTTTTTTCAGATCATACAGCAGAAGACTAAAATAAATCAAAATTTATCTTATAAAATTAAAGAATCTCTAGATCTAAGATCCTATTATATGATTATTATATGGCATTAAATCAAAAATTAAAATATAAAGAGCAAGAACTACATGTTGATCATATCAATATGTTTCTATACTACATCTAATATATGTAAAATATAATAGATTAGATCTATTACCTTGCAAGTTAGACATTCCAACTTTGCTGATCCAGACTTGAGGATGATGTTGTGAGCTGCACATATGTCCGACCTCTAGAAGTCATCCACACGAGCCCACGAATCACGAATAGAAATTCTGGTCTAGAAAATCAGCACAGTATGCTAGTACTGCACTGATCCTTCTTCGATGGTCGATCAGATGCCTCCTTCTTCTTGATTTGGAATCTTCCAAAGATGAAAAGTAGGAGAAGGAGTTTTAGATGAGACACTCTCAAAAAATTTACAGATGGAGGAAGGGAAGAGATGAACCCAGTAACTCTAGAAGAAGACCCTCTTCTTCTTCTCTTTGCTCTAACCCAGACACCTAATTTTGTATCTTTTAGATCTCCATGCTGTAAAAATATTTCTCCTTGATTTTTGGACACCCTAAAGGCCTCTCAATCTCTATGTTCTACAAAAATATTATAAAAAAATTCATTTTAAATAGAGAGATATGAAGAGTCCTTGTCTAGGTCAAATACCTAGTCAAGGATTATCCAACCAAGGCAAGACAAGGGGTGCCCAACTCTTGGGCATCCCCTCCTTCTTTTTCTACCATAGACCACCAGAAAAGGGTGCATATTATATGTCATAAAAGCTAAGAAAATTTTTAAAAAAATTTGGGTAAAATCAGTGCTATAAGGAAAGAGTTTTGATTTCCTAAAACTCTATCTTATAGAATTTGAAATCCAAACTAATTCCTACTTTGACTTGGTCCACAACTACATTCCATGTAAGAGAGAAAGAGAGAAAAGTTTTGGGCATGTATGAAGACCTAGGAGAGAAGATTTTATCACACAAAATAAGAGAGAGTGGACATGGGATAAGAGAGAGTGGGCGTGGGGGGCTAAGGTGGCGCAAGGTGGAATCCTAGTCTTACTAGGATTCAATCTATGACTTGTTCAAATTTGATTTCTCAAACGAAATCAAACCAAAATCAAATCAACCTAATTAAAATAGATCTTAATCCAATTAAGAACCTAATTTAATCAGATTAAATTATATTTAAATCTGATTTAATTTTTTAATCAAATTAAAAATTTGGTTGACCCAAGTCCTATTTGAACTAGGATTAGTTTTTTCTTGCACTTGGCTTATCCAATAAATCAATTGAACTTGGTCCAATCAAGCCCAAACTAAATCTAATCAAATTATATTCAATTAGACTTAATCTCATCCCATTGGCTTAATTAAATTAAGCTAATTAGCAATCAAATTGCTAATCGATCCTCCTGCAACACTTGTACTAGGTTAAATGTCAGTCGTATTGATCGTTTAACCCTAGAACGATTCTGAATCATTGATCAACCATCCGATCAGATCATGAACTCTAATGTGTATGACCTCATAGATCCAAATCTAAGCTGATAGTATAAAAATAAATTTTTATACTAATCGAAGTGACCATCTAGCAATGGTACCCGACGGCTAGATAGGTCGAATGTGTAGAACAACATCCTTAGAACCCATGCGAATATAGTTTCCATATAATTCATTCCTTTGATCAAAATATTCATAGGATACCTCAGAGTTCAACTGTCAACTCTGATCAGGTTGTCCACATTGTATTTCAAAATATCAAATCCATCTGATGGATTACTCTGGCCAAGGTTTTGCTAAATTGAAATACAGCGACTCATTCTTCTCCAACTCTTGGAGTGGTCAATCCCATCTTGATCACACTCTAACTTCGCAAGTACTTGATTGTGCCCAGAAGCCTTCTGTTATTGAATTAAAAATTTAGTTAGTTCAGTATCAAAGCATAGTGAGTTGCTTGCAAGTCACTGAGGCGATCTCAGGTCTAAGGGACACTTATACCTATATCCCATCAGAGACATTCTCGACAGCAGAATGCTCTAGAGTTGGTCACGTTCAATGATAATGTACCTTTACATCTCACCTGTATGCCATACCAGTGTCTCCACACTCCTTTGTTAAGAGGACAACCAACCCATATGGCCTACAGCGACCTATGCTCGATAGAAGCTGTCGTCCTTATTAACAGCCTATCATTTGATTGTGAATAGTTTTAAGGACTAATCGATAAATCTTCTCTTTATCCAACCTAAATAGTCCTAAGGACTTCATCACAACAACAGAGTTCATTAGAAGATGAAAACTTATGATGAAAATATAAAAAATATATTTTATTTATTAACAAATCAATTACAATACAAGATTGCTTAACCGTCAATAGATTAACGATTGGCTTTTGGGATATATTTTCCAACAACTCCCACTTGTCCTAGAGTCACTCAGCACAGTATCTAATACCCATCTTCGACTTGTGGTTGTCGAACTCCTTTATCGCCAGGGTTTTAGTAAAGGGGTCGGCCAGATTCTCCTTTTCGTCGATCTTTTGAAGGTCGACGTCACCTCGATCCACGATCTTTCGGACCAGGTGGAAGCGGTGCAAAATGTGCTTTGTTCGCTGGTGTGCTTTGGGTTCCTTTGTCTAAGCTATAGCACTAGTGCTGTCGCAGTAGAGCAGGACCGGACCATCGAGGGAGGGTGCTACTTCAAGCTCGGTGATGAATTTTCTCAGCCACACAGCTTCTTTCGCGGCATTCGATGCTGTGATGTACTCTGCCTCACAAACAGAGTCTACTACAATATGCTGTTTAGAACTCTTCCGACAGATGGCTCCACCATTCAGAGTAAAGATATAACCCAACACGCTTCTGCTGTCATCATGGTCAGATTGAAAGCTGGAGTCTATGAACCCCACAAGTTTCAGATCTGACTCGTCATAAACCAACCATTGGTCCTTAGTATTTCTCAAATACTTAAGGATAGCTTTAACCACTTTCCCGTGGTTTTCTCCAGGATCAGATTGGTATCTACTCACTACTCCTAGTGAGTATGCCACATCTGACCTTGTACATGTCATGGCGTATATAATAGATCCCACGATCGAAGCATATGGGACTCTACTCATACGCTCTCTCTCTTCAGGAGTTGTCGGACAATCCTTTTTAGACAGAAATTTCATGGCCTATCGATAGATACTCCTTTTTGAAATTCTCCATACTGAACCTCTTCAGCACAGTATCTATGTACGTGGATTGGGATAATCCAAGCATCTTTTTAGATCTATCCCTATAGATCTTCATCCCTAGGATGTAGGATGCTTCATCCAAGTCCTTCATGGAGAACTGCGATGACAATCAATCTTTTATTCCCTGTAGTGCGGGGATGTCATTTTCGATTAAAGAATGTCATCCACGTACAAGATAAAAAATACCACAACGGGACTATTTGCCCATTTATAGATGCAGGGTTCTTCTCCGTTCTTAATGAAGCTATACATTTTGATCACTTTATCAAAATGCATGTTCCAACTCTGAGAAGCTTACTTCAGTCCATAAATGGATCTCTAAAGCTTACACATCTTGGACTCATTTGTAGATGTAAACCCCTCAGGTTGTATCATATACACCTCTTCGGTCAGCTCTCCATTCAGGAAAGCTGTCTTTACATCCATCTACCAGATCTCATAATCCAGATGGGCAGCTATTGTAAGCATTATCTGAATGGATTTGAGCATTGCCACAGGGAAGAATATCTCATCATAGTCAATATCATAACGTGACGATACCCTTTGGTAACCAGACGGGCTTTATAGGTCTCCACCTTTTCGTCTGCGCCCCTCTTCCTTTTAAAGACCCATTTACACCCAATGGGTTTAACCCCTTCAAGTGGGTCAACCAATGTCCATACATCGTTAACCTTCATTGGCTCCATTTCGAATTTCATGGCTTCAAGTCATTTCTTGAAATTAGGTCTCTGCATTGCATCCATATAGATGATCGGATCCTCATCATTCTCATCGAGTTCGATGGGATCACCATCCCAGACCAAAAAATCATAGTATCTGTCTGACTGACGTGGTACCTTACCGGATCACCTTAATGGTGTAGGTACATTGGACTCTGGATCTGATCTAATCAAATCCAATACAGGTTCAGCTATTGGTGTCAGTCCTTCTACCTGTTGAACTTCATCAAGTTCAACCTTAGAGGCAACGGTTCCTTCATCAAGAAACTCTTTTTCTAAAAAGATTGCCTTAAGGCTGACGAACACCTTTTGTTGATCAGCATGATAGAAAAAATATCCTTTGATCTCTTTGGGATACCCTATGAATGTGCATTTATCAGACCTAGGTACAAATTTATCTGTAACTAACTGTTTGACATAGGTCGGGCACCCCTAGACCCTAAGGTGTGAAAGTGCTGGCTTACGCCCTGTCCATATCTCATATGGAGTCTTAATTATAGACTTACTTAGAACCCTATTTAACAGATAACAGGCCGATTCGAGTGCATATCCCCAAAAGGATATCGACAAGCTGGCAAAATCCATCATGGATCGGACCATGTCTAAAAGATTCTGATTTCTCCTTTTAGACACACCATTATGCTGTGGTGTTCCTGGAGGAGTCCATTGGGAGAGAATCCCATTCTCTCCTAGATATGTGAGAAACTCACCAGAAAGATATTCTCCTCCTCGATCAAACTGAAGAGTTTTAATACTCTTTTCAGTTTATTTTTCTACTTCACTTCAGAATTATTTGAACATTTCAAATGAATCTGACTTATGTTTCATCAGATAGACATATCCATATCTGGATAGATCATCCTGAAAGTGATGAAGTAGAAATATCCACCTCTAGCACTTGTGCTCATGGGCTTGCATACATCAGTATGTACTAGGCCCAAGAGCTCAGTAGCTCTCTCACCTTTTCAGTAAAAGGTGACTTAATCATTTTACCAAGAAGATAGGATTCACAAGTTGGAAGTGATTCATAATCACTGACTTTGAAGATTTCCTCTTAAGTCAACTTGTTTATCCTGTTCTTATTTATATGACCTAGCCTACAGTGCCATAAGTAGATATTTGATACACTATCTAATCTAGGGTGCTTGTTAGTGGAATAGACTACGTTAACAGGTTGTGATAACATATACACACCATTGTTCAAATGTCTACAAAAAATAATAACACCATTCATAATAATATTACAAACTTGTTTCTTTATTAAAATTTCATAATCATTTTTGGCCAGAAGGCCTACAGAAATGACATTTAAAAAGAAACTGAGACAGAAATGATAATCATTAAGAATAACGGTATGGGACTCAAATACAAGTTTCAAGATTCTTAATGTTAGAACTGGAACTGATCTTCTATCTCCAACGTTCAGGAACCTCTCACCTTGCTTGAATCTCCTACTGACCTGCAACCCCTGCAACAAATTGCAAATATGGTAAGGACTATCGGTATCCAATATCCAGTCAGTTATATCATAAATAAAGAAATTGCAAGGAGTTATCATATAAATACCTTGCCCAGCAATAGCTTGCTTCTTTCTCTACCTGTTAGGGTCCAGGGAGGCAATGTATTGAGGACAGTTTTTTTTTCAGTGCCCCAACTTCTTGCAAAAAAAGCATTCAGCTTGACTCTTATTGGGCTTGATCTTTTTGGTCTGGCCCTGCACTGATGTCCCAGCCTGAACTTGCACCTTCTTCACTTTCTTCTTCTTGTTCTTCTTTCTTTTCTTAAAAGGTCGAGAACCAGAAGACGAACCTCCCACTAAGTTCACCAACTCCTTGTGGAGTTGGTGATCCTTCTCAAAGTTCTGAAGCAACCCTAGTAACCCATGGTAGTTTACTTCAGGCTTTGTCATTCTATAATGAGTGAGGAATGGGAGATAAGACTTGGGCAGTGAGTTCAGTATTGCATCTTTCCCAAGCTGCTCATGTAAGAAAAAGTCGAGCTTGCTCAAATGCTCCATCAGCTCGATCATGTACAATACATGATCAGTGACAAATGCACCATCCCATATTTTGGTGTTGAAGATGGCACAACTAATCTTGTACCTCTCTACATCATCGGGTGTGCCAAAGGCATCCTCCAACACTTGAAGCATGTCCTTTGGCCGAGCCGTCTCAAATCTGTGACTGAACTCGTTGCTCATGGTAGCCAGCATGATGCAGTGCACCGTGGTCCGATCACTGAGTCACTTCTGGTAACTGTCTCTGACTGTTCCATGTGCATTGACAGCTAGCTCCTCAGGTGCAGGATCCGTTATCACATATAGGTCCGATACCAGCTACCGAAGTTGGGTTCCACCAACTTATCATTATCCAACAATGATCGGAGTAATAGAAAAGTGGCCATATCTGTACAAAAAAAAATCATAACCTAATTTGTAATTGATTCATCAAACCCAAAGATTTGGACTTTAATCAAAAAAGTTTCTCCCACTATTTTATTCGAAGTGGTAGCCTCTACCTCCAATTCGAGGAGTTACCCTAATTTTTTAATGGATACTAGATCCACTTAGACTGTACACAAGTCCAACTTTGGTTGGCCAACCCATGTACATCTAAGGATAGGTTCATAACCAATTATTTCTCTAAATAATTTTTAGTATTTTTAATTTTGTCCCAGTCCCTAATCAGTAGGCTTTGACCTCCACTGAAAAGGTCTGGTTAGGTCCAACCATTAACATGACCATACTTGGCTTATTTAGCCAATGAATGATTAGGCCCAACTTTGGTTGGCTAATCTAACCAACATTTAGAAAGATGCAGTCAAAAAATCATATTATGAATGATAATTTCATCAGCCGATAAGCACCAGACCTTTGGGCTTTCAATGATTATCCAACTAATGGACCCATTATCATCCACTTAATAGGAGGCTATGATCTAGTTATCACCATAACTATTTCATTTTAAGGACCTAATAATTTTAGAGGATTTAATTGATTTAGAGGAGGAGGTCAGATGAACCAGCTTATCATGATCCTCCCACTGGCTTCACCAAGTCAGCTTAAGGGGGACCATTAAAAGGGTTGGTTTAGGAGCACCTAAATCAGTCACACTGATTTATCTAGTTGACATGGGTCAGCTCGAATAGTCAAGTGATCCGATCAAAACATAATTTCACCAAGAGCCAAGTAAGTTCGATCGATGGGAGGGTCTGCCAAAGCTTGCCTTAGACACCATCAGAAATGGTCAAGTAAGTGGGTTGCCAATTAAAAACCACTGGTTTGGTAAGACACCATCAGAAATGGTCAGGTAAGCAGGCTGCCAATTAAAAACCACCGGTCTGATTTACCTTAGACACCAACTGGTTTAATTAGTTTCGATTAGATCAACCTAATAGTTCATGCTAGACCACTTAGCCAAGAATCAAGTCCATTTGGTTCTCGTTAAAGATATGGACTTGATGAACTACAACTATTGTAATTGATCTAGAGAATCCTTGATCTAATCTAAGACAACAATAATTAGATTTAGTCAATTCTCTAATTAAATCCATCTTTAATCTAACTTTAGGTCTAACCCAATTAATGGACCTAATTCCCACTAACCCATTAACCCAATGTGTTATGGTTTGTGTCTTAGGTTCTTCAATTCACAATCCTAGAACCTAATCAAACAACTTCTTAATTCTCAATTAAGTTTTGGGCTGAAGGTTGGGGTTCGGCTTTTTGAAAATAATTTTTATGTTTGTAAAATATTTTTACAATATGATTCTTACTAATCAAGTTGCATATTTGATTCCTAATTAAAATACAAGTGAAATAAGCATGAAACTACTTTAGATCTAATCTAAATAGGTTCATGTAATTTAAATAATTTTAACTTTAAACTGCGTAAATTTCTCAAACCAGTATATGATGGTTCTTTGCACGAAAATTATTAACAAAGAGATTTTATTATAGATTTAAATATTTTTTAAATCTAATAAATCATCAATCTAATCTAGATCACATCTAACAAATTTTTGATTAAGATAGATCTACATAAACTAGGACAACCTTTGCACTGTAAGGGATAAACCTTACAGCAGGACAACCTACAGTTCGTGATTAATCTAAAAATTTTAATTTTAAATTTAACAATCAGATTATAAATTAGATCTAATCTAAGAAATAATCTAAGTATGTATAAATAATCATGTAATAAATAACCTAAGCTCTGATACCAATTGAAGGAACCAGATCTAGGGTTTCAGGGTTAGATCTTAAAATTTTTTCCAGATCATGCAGCAAAAGACTAAAATAAATCAAAATTTATCTTATAAAACTAGAGAATCTCTAAATCTAAGATCCTATTATATGATTATTATATGATATTAAATCAAAAATTAAAATATAAAGAGCAAGAACTATATGTTGATCATATCAATATGTTTCTATACTACATCTAATGTATGTAAAATATAATAGATCAGATCTATTACCTTGCAAGTTAGACATTCTAACTTTGCTGATCCAGGCTTGAGGATGATGTTGCGAGCCGCACATATATCCGACCTCTAGGAGTCATCCACACGAGCCCATGAATCACAATCAGAAGTCATGTTTCAGGAAATCAGCACAGTATGCTAGTACTACGCTGATCCTTCTTCGATGGTCGATCAGATGCCTCCTTCTTTTTGATTTGGCCTCTTCTAAAGATGAGAAGTAGGAGAAGGAGTTTTAGATGAGACACTCTCAAAAAACTTACAGATGGAGGAAGGGAAGAGATGAACCCAGCAACTCTAGAAGAAGACCCTCTTCTTTTTCTCTTTGCTCTAATCCAGACACCTAGTTTTGTGTCTATTAGATCTCCATGCCCCAAGACTCTTTCTCTTTGATTTTTGGATACCCCAAAGGTCTCTCAATGCTCTATGTTCTACAAAAATTTTATAAATTTTTTTTTTAAATAGAGAGATATGAAGAGTCCTTGTCTAGGTCAAATACCTAGTCAAGGATTATCCAAACAAAGCAAGAGAAAGGGCGCCCAACTCTTGGGCATGAAGGAGGGAAACCGCTTTTCCTCTGTGTAGGATCTTCCAGATTTCATCAAATCTGGGGCAGAATAAATTTTAAATTTTTATCCTACATAATTTTAGATCTAATATCTATTAGATCTAATTTTATTATCTGATATTTTAATTTCAAAATTAAATCTAAAAGTATGAGAAATATAGACATACCTCAAAGGTAATCTAATTACCCTGTAGATGATCGCAGCACTGCTTGAGGTTCTGATGTAGCCACGCAAGCATCTGGCCTCTACCAGTATCCACTTAGGTAGGATCCAGAACATCTTCTCCTCATGATTCAACACTCTAAAAATTAGATCAATATCTGATTTGAAAGTACTTCAGAACTTCTTCTGAAGTTGGAGCAGCAGCCTGTCGAAGATGTCCTGCAGCCTTCTGTTCCAAGAGTCACCACGCATTGCACCTATGCCAGATGAACGTCCAACTTCTTGGACGTGATGAGTGGAGAAAGGAGAGCAAGGAGAACATGGAGAAGAGAGGAGGGGGCAGCAGCTAATAGGTTTTTTGCATAAAATAAGTTCTATCTCAAAACCCTAGATGCAGCAGGGTTTATATAATTCTTGTATGCTGCACAGTGCCACATCATTCGACCAATCAAAAAATTCCAATAAATTTTAAAAAAAATCTGATTGGTGGAGTGATGTCATCTGATCATATCAGATAAGAACCCCACCTTATCTCCAAAAGGTGGCACCAACATTGGATAAGCACAAATAGAGTGGCACCAAAGAGTCCAAGTTTATCTGGACTCTTTGGTTCTTATCCATTTGGGGCACCCACTTAAATCCAATTGGGCTCATGCCATAATCTGATTATGGCACCCAATTTAGTTTGGTTTAGGTATGTGGACACTCCATAAAAATCCTCCAATAAGTCTTCTTCAGTTTAAGACACATATGTCAACTTTTGACAGATGTCCTAAAATAAAATTGGCAAGTGCTAGAAATTAGCAGGTGTTGTCTTAAATTCATCTCATGAATTAAGACAAGCCTTTTCTGAGCTGGACAAGCTTCAATTAGACTAAGAGAAACCTTCCTAGGGTTCTCTGGATGAGTCAGATCACATTTGGCTCAGTAGAGACAGAAAAGATAACACGAGGAGAAAGTTAGGGTCAATCGAGTGCTAGCACGATTTTCTTGAACCTAATTGGATCTTATCCAAATCAATTGGGGTAGCCCAATTGATGACATCCAAACTCTAATCCTTGTTTGTGTGACCCAGTTAGGTTCAATTCTGTATGGTAATGAGATATATCATGATCTCATCATCGAAACTCCTTTCGATGGACCAGAACTCTTCTGATTTAGACAATTAGAATGATCGATCATCAAAATCATTCTAATTACTCCCTAAATCCACCAGTGACACCTAGCAGTATATGGTGGCAACCCATCAGAATTAAAGATGAACCTCTCGGTGCAGCTACCTGTGTGATTGAGTTCCTCTATCATGAGTCCCGACTGAATTAGGGTTAGGTGAACTTGTCAAACCCAACATCAGTCATATGAATCAATCGATCGATTCAAGTCTGATATGAAATCCCAATGGAAAACTCTTTTCCATTATTTCACTCTGCCATGGTCATGGGCTTAAGGACTCGATCTTTCGATCACCATAGGACTACTCCTCACATCTATCGAGGTTGATAGATCCCATCTTGGTGCGATCTGGTTCCTACAATAGATATGCTACAGCCAACATACACCTCAGGGTTCCGAATGGCTAGGAGACCGAGTTATGGTGTAGTCAAACTATAATACACTCAAGGTGAACCGTCAATGTACCTCAGGTCAAAGAACTAGACACACAACTGCAGCATCGAGCTAGTCATCGATGAGAAGGTAGACTTCCTTATGACTGCTCGAGGTGGTCACGCTCAGTACTCTCATTCTCAATGAATATCTATACTCTCACTCTGATGTCTCCATACCGTAGACTCAAGACTCATTTATCCTAAGAAAGCGATCGTACACCAACCTTTCGGATCGATCACCATTCTCGTGATGATCCTATGGTCAGGAGCAGTTTATGAGTTAGTTATGTAAATTCATGCCTTAAATTTTCAACTCTTGAAAATATGAATTAACATTCCCACTAACTCAAAGAATGTATCACAGACACAATATACACAATGTGATAGAAGAATAATCCTTTTATTCATTTATAGTCAAAATTATAATTTTGCCCTTAGATTTGTATAGGAATGTGTCAGCCGATCTGGCATCTAGGGCACACATCTAACAAACTCCCACTTGACCTAATGCTAATTGGCTACATATCTAAGTCCCATCTTCTTAAGGTGGGCTTCGATCTTCTGTTGGCCCAATGGCTTAGTCAGCGGGTCTGCCACATTATTTGTGGAGTCGACTCTCTTGACCTCGACATAACCTTTTTCGAGGTAATCACGAATCAGATGGAATCGCCGCTCGATGTGCTTGGACTTCTGGTGAGACTTTGACTCCTTAGCTAGGGCTATAGCACCATTATTATCACAGTAAAGAGGTATGGCATCCGATGACATCAATCTAAGCTCTGTGGCAAACTTCTTGTACCAGAATGCCTCCTTTGCAGCATCCGATGCAGCAATATGCTCTGCCTCCATGGTGGAATCTGCAATTACTGTCTGCTTGAAACTCTTCCAGCTGACTGCACCACCATTGCAAATGAATAGACTCCCAGATGTCGACTTTCGATCATCTATATTAGACATAAAGTCTGAGTCTGTAAATTCCTGAATCTGGAGTTCTTCATTCCCAAAGACTAGAAACATATCCTTAGTCCTTCTCAAGTACTTAAAGATACATTTCATAGAAGTCCAGTGCTCTTCGCCTGGATTCGATTGATATCTGCTTGTGACACTCATAGCATGGGCTATATCAGGTCGTGTACATAGCATGGCATATATAAGGCTCCCTATTGCCGAAGCATAAGGGATCTTGCTCATGCATTCAATCTTCTCAGGTGTGCTAGGGCACATCTTCTTGGAGAGATGAATGCCATGTCTAAAAGGCAATAAACCTTTTTTGGATTTTTCCATGCTATACCTCTTTAGCACCTCCTCTATGTACATCTTCTGTGAAAGTCCTAGCATCCTATTTGGTCTATCTCTATAGACCTTAATACCCAGTATAAAGGATGCCTCTCCTAGATCTTTCATAGAGAACTCTTTAGACAACCATACTTTGACTGAGGTCAACATGGGAATGTCATTCTCAATTAGGAGGATGTCATCCACGTACAATACGAGGAAGACAACTGCGCTCCCACTGACCTTTTTAAACACACATGGTTCCTCCTCATTCTTGATGAAACCAAATATTTTGATCACATCATTGAAATGAGTATTCCAACTCCGAGATGCTTGCTTAAGTCCATAAATGGACCTTTTTAGTTTGCAGACCTTGTGATCATCATCACTGGATGTGAATCCAAGTGGCTGTTTCATATAGATATCTTCCTCAAGATGTCCATTTAAGAACACCGTTTTCACGTCCATCTGCCATATTTCATAATCGAAATAGGCTACAATAGCAAGCAATGTGCGGATGGATTTTAGCATGGCTACGGGCAAGAAGGTATCCTGATAGTCAATGCCTTCACGCTGACTATAATCTTTCGCTACGAGCCTAGCCTTGAATGTCTCTACATTCCCATCTGCACCTATCTTTCTCTTGAAGATCTATTTACACCCAATAGGTACAATACCTTCAGACGGATCTACCAAGGTCCACACTTGGTTTGAGTGCATTGAGTTAATTTCTGATCTCATTGCCTCTAACCATTTCTCGGAGTTGATATTTGATATCGCCTTGTCATAGGTCTTGGGATCATCACCATGAACCCCATTTTCTATGAGGAACATTTCCTCTACATCCTCTTGTATGGTACCTAAGTACCTTTTAGGAGGACGGAAAACCCTAGTCGATCTACGAGGTGAAAGAGGTTGTGTTAGGACTGGTTCTGATTGATTAGGTTCCTCCGGTTCTTTAGCTCGTTGCTCTTGGGAGACATTCTCCTTGAGCTTAATTATTCTTTCGATGCCACCATCTTGAATAAACTATTTTTCAAGAAAAATAGCATTTCGACTTACAATCACATTGTGGTCTTCCGAAATATAAAAATAATATCCTAATGACTCTTTAGGATATCCTATGAACCGAGCTCTAAAAGACCTGAACTCTAACTTGTCCATCTACTGTCTTTTGACATGAGTCAGACAACCCCAAATTCTGAGATAATTCAGACTTGTCTTCTTACCATGCCATATCTCATACGGTGTGGTAGGAACGGTTTTAGAGGGAATCCTATTCAATACATAAATTACTGTCATAAGACAATGTCCCCAAAAAAATTCTGGGAGGTCTGTGAAGCTCATCATGGAACGGACCATATCTAATAGGGTTCGATTTCTCCGTTCTGAAACTCCGTTGAGTTGAGGCATTCCAGGTGGAGTCCATTGAGAGACTATACCATTGTCCTTAAGATAGTCTAGGAATTTCCGACTAAGGTATTCACCTCCTCGATCTGATCGAAGAACCTTAATGGACTTCTGTATTTATTTTTCTACCTCATGTCTGAATGCTTTGAACCTTTCAAAGGCTTCAGACTTGTGTTTCATTAGAAACACATACCCGTACCTAGACATATCATCGGTAAAGGTAATGAAGTAAACAAAGTTGCCTCTAGCCAGCATATCAAATGGGCCGCACACATCCGTATGTACTAGGACAAGTAGGTCTGTGGCCCTTTCCCCATATCCCACAAAAGGGAGCTTGGTCATTTTGCCTTGAAGGCATGATTCACAAACTGGATATGACTCGAAAGTCAACGGACTCAGTAGCCCGAATTTCTTCAATTTGTTAACCCTGTCTTCTGCTATATGACCTAGCCTTAGGTGCCCAGATACTTATCATTTAGACTATCTCTAAGCCTTTTAATTCCTATGGCATTCACATTTTGCTCAATATTAAAAACAGATACATCAACATGTAACTGATAGAGACCATTAATAACAAAATTATTTGCAACTTTATTATTTTTCATAAAATATGTTACAATGGTCCTTATGAAAACTAATTACATAGCCTTCTTGTGCTAAACATGAAACAGAAATCAAATTTCTGCTTGCTGCAGGCACATAATAACAATCTCTTAAAACTAAATCTAATCTTAACGGTAATCATAGAGGGTAGGTTCCTACGGCCACAGCAGCAACTCTTGCTCCATTCCCAACATGTAGGATCATCTCCCCATCCCTCAGCCTCCTGCTCTCCCCAAGATCCTGCATAGAAGTACACAAATGAGTACTAGAACCAGAGTCAAGCACCCAACTGGATGCAGAAGAAACCGTAAGATTAGATTCGATAATGAGCATACCTCCAGAAGGACCATCCTTCTTGTTCTTCAGGATGGCCAGGTACTGAGGACAGTTCCGCTTCCAATGGCCTTCTGACTGACAGTGGAAACACTTTCCCTTTTCAGAAGCCTTCTTCTTCGGTCCTGTCTTCTTGTTCTTGCCATCCACCTTCTGCTTCTTCATGGACTTCTTTTTCTTTCCAAAAGACTTTCTCTTGAAAGAAGTCCGCTCCACAGTAAGAACTGAGCCTTTTGAACCTTTCATTGAAAGCTCAGCCGTAACCAGCATATTCATTAACTCGGCCAAGGTACATTGCATCTTATGCATATGGAAGTTCATGATGAACTGACCATATCCATCAGACAAGGACTGAAGGATCACATTAATCTGAAAATCCTTATCTATGATGACACCGAGCTTCTCAAGCTCCTCAAGATCCTTGATCATTGTCAAACAATGATCTTGGACTGACTGCCCATCACGCATCTTGGCCTTAAAAAGTCTTTGACGGACTTGATACTTGGCTGCGCGACTCTGTTCACCAAACAACTCTTGTAGGTGAGCCAACATTTGGTGGGTAGTCAAAATATTTTCATGTTGGCGTTGCAAATCATCAGACATTGCACCCAACATATAGTACCTGACTTTGTTATCATCATCCATCCATTTTTCCAGAGACACTCTCTGTTCAACAGTCAGACGTGCTGGCATGGCAGGTGGGTCCTGATCCAAGATATGAGTCAATTTTTTGGAACCCAGAATAATTCTGTAGTTCCTCAACCAGTCCTTAAAATTTGGTCCAGTCAGTCTATGAGTGTCTAGAATTTTGGTCAGGGGGTTTGAGGCAGACATGTTTCTTGTAGAGAGTCAAAAATTTCAAGTTAGATTTTGTAATCAGACTCAACCAATTTATTTAGGGTTTTTATTTTTAAAATAAATTAGGCTCCCACTATTTTCTCAGATCCCTACACTCCCTTGGTAGGATGTAAAAATCTCCGTGATTAGTGATTTCTAGTGGGTGGTGCAGTCTTACCGACTGACTCATCACCTCACCTAACAGTTATTGGTGATGAGTCAACCGATGAGTGGACAACTCTTGTCCAATGATTCTTTAATCATGGTGCACCCAAAATTTGGTCTCTAATTCATGAAGCTCACCGTATCTGGGATATTGCTCCAATCCTTAGTTAAGCCAAACCCACCATTTGCACGAACTAGATTCCTGATTGGGTCCCTCACCGTATCCGAAATATTGAGCCCAACCCATCCTCTAATCCATAGCATCCAATGCCTAATGGACATGGTTGCGTCTTCCCGGTGCAACTGAGCCACTGTAACCAGTCGAGAACAATCAACCCCGGGAAGGGCCCGCACATCCACAATGGTGGAAGACCTAGACTTAATATTTTCTTAGGAAGATTTGATTCAGATCTCTTTAAACTTGACTTGACATAGTCAAAACAATTATGACTAACCTAGTGGCATGGGTCAGCTCGAATTGTTGGCCACCTCAAATCAGAACTGGATCGACACATATGGCCAGGTAAGTGAGACCGATGGGAGGGATATGCCATTAACTCGACAAGAACGCATTCAAGTCGAGTAGCTCCCAATTAAAAATCAGTCGATCGCATCTGCCCAACTTACCTTAGACACCAAATTATCGAACCAGAATTAATTGAGTTAGTCTACAATCCAGGCTCTAACCACTAAGCCAAATTAGGTCTTAACTTGATCGAGTCACATCTAAATGGGATTCGATCTTGACCCAGACTTAATCCTATTAGGCTGATCAATTATTAGCTTTCATGATCCCACCTAACCAACTCTTAATTTGGTTTGATCAACCACTAGACCTAATTGAGATACCCAAGCCCGAACCCAATCTTATGAAAATATCTTAGATCTGAAATTCTTAATTTTAGACCTAACTTAATTTCATAAGCTCAATACATTAATTAAGTTTGGGTTCATAAACAAAGCATGAAAAATAAATCCTAGGGTTTCAGGATCTAGGATTTTGCAGAAAAGTAAGTTTTGATTTCTGATTAAGGATGAACACGTGGCACCCCTACATGTCATATGAACACTCCATTGAATGGGAAGAGAGGGTCTTAAAACTTTACTTTATTCTTATGATCGGACGGCCATGAGGAACACCTTAATCAGAAATATAAATTTTAACTACAAAACTAGTTAGATCTAAATTAACATATCACATATACAATTTAAGATCTAACTAATACATGCTTTGCATACATCTCATGTATCAAAAATCAATCTAATTAACATACTTTCAGATCTGATACATCATATGTAATATCTAAAAAATAGAATTTAAATTGAACTATTCAAAATAAAAACTATTCTAGACAAGTTACTAGAACAATTCTACAACTAGTCTAGGCATGCAACAGATCAATTTTATGAAATAATTAAAATTTTATTTTCTATTTTTTGATCTTATTATAACAATTATAACATCAAAAAAAATAGAAAATAAATTATATTTAATTCATATTTTAATCTCATTAAAATATAAAACTTATGACTATTCATGGATTCAATTAATCCTAGTCTAGCTATGCATCTCATGCATGTTAGATCTTCTTAGATTTAATTTTAAATATTTTGATTTCAGATCCTATCACATCCGATGTGATATCTAAAATTATTTAATATCAGATAGATTAAAATCAGATCTAAAATAGATCTGAAATAGAGCCAACAACCTGGCTCTGATACCACTTGAAGGAGGGAAACCGCTTTTCCTCTGTGTAGGATCTTCCAGATTTCATCAAATCTGGGGCAAAATAAATTTTAAATTTTTATCCTACATAATTTCAGATCTAATATCTATTAGATCTAATTTTATTATCTGATATTTTAATTTTAAAATTAAATCTAAAAGTATGAGAAACATAGACATACCTCAAGGGTAATCTAATTACCCTGTAGATGATCACAGCACTGCCTGAGGTTCTGATGTAGCCACACAAACACCTGGCCTCTACTAGTATCCACCTAGGTAGGATCTGGAACATCTTCTCCTCACAATTCTACACTCTAAAAATCAGATCAATATCTAATTTGGAAGTACTTCAGAACTCCTTCTGAAGTTGGAGCAGCAGCCTGTCGAAGATGTCCTGCAGCCTTCTATTCTAGGTGTCACCACACCTTGCACCTATGCCAGATGAACGTCCAACTTCTTGGACGTGAAGAGGGGAGAAAGAAGAGCAGGGAGGATATACAGAAGAGAGGAGGGGGCGGCAGCTAATAGGTTTTTTGCATAAAATAAGTTCTATCTCGAAACCCTAGATGCAGAAGGGTTTATATAATTTCTGTATGCTGCGCAGTGCCACATCTTCGACCAATCAAAAAATTTCAATAAATTCTAAAAAAATTTTGATTGGTGGAGTGATGTCATCTGATCATATCAGATAAGAACCCCACCTTATCTCCAAAAGGTGGCGCCAACATTGGATAAGCACAAATAGAGTGGCGCCAAAGAGTCCAAGTTTATCTGGACTCTTTGGTTCTTATCCATTTGGGGTGCCCACTTAAATCCAATTGGGCTCACACCATAATCTGATTATGGCACCCAATTTGATTAGGTTTAGGCATGTGGACACTCCATAAAAATCCTCTAATAGGGCATCCCCTCCTTCTTTTTCTACCATGGACCACCAGCAAAGGGTGCATATATGTGCCATAAAAGTCATAAAAATTTCAAAAAAATTTGGATAAAATTAGTGCCATAAGGAAAGAGTTTTGATTTCCTCAAACTCTATCTTATAGAATTTGAAATCCAAACTAATTCCTACTTTGACTTAGTCCACAACTACATTCCATGTAAGAGAGAAAGAGAGAAAAGTTTTGGATGTGCGTGAAGACCTGGGAGAGAGGGTTTTATCATACAAAATAAGAGAGAGTGGGCGTGGGATAAAAGAGAGTGGGCGTGGGGGGCTAAGGTGGCGCAAGATGGAATCCTAGTCTTACTAGGATTCAGTCTATGACTTGTTCAAATTTGGTTTCTCAAACCAAATCAAACTAAAACCAAATCAACCTAATTAAAATAGGTCTTAACCCAATTAAGAGCCTAATTTAATCAGATTAAATTAGATTTAAATTAGATTTAATTTTTTAATCAAATTAAAAATTAGGTTGACCCAAGTCTTATTTGAACTAGGATTAGTTTTTTCTTGCACTTGGCTTATCCAATAAACTAATTGAACTTGATCCAATCAAGTCCAAACTAAATTTAATCAAATTATATTCAATTAGACTTAATCTCAGCCCATTGGTTTAATCAAATTAAGCTAATTAGCAATCGAATTGCTAATAGATCCTCCTGCAATACTTGCACTAGGTTAAATGTCAATCATATTGATCGTTTAACCATAGAACGATTCTTAATCATTGATTAACCATCCGATCGGATTGTAAACTCTAATATGTGTGACCTCATAGGTCCGAACCTAAGTCAGTAGCACAAAAATAAATTTTTATACCAATCAAAGTGACCATCTAGCATTGGTACCCGACGGCCGAATAGGTCAAATGTCAAGAACAACATCCTTAGAACCCATGCGGATATAGTTTCCATATAATTCATCCCCTTGACCAAAATATTCATAGGATACCTCAGAGTTCAACTATCAACTCTGATCAAGTTGTTCACATTGTATTTCAAAATATCAAATCGATCTGATGGATTATCCTGGCCAAGGTTTTGCTAAATTGAAATACAACGACTCATTTTTCTCCAACTGTTGGAGTGGTCAATCCCATCTTGATCACACTCTGACTTCGCAAGTACTTGACTGTGCCCAAAAATCTTTCGTAACTGAATTAGAAATTCAGTTAGTCCAATACCAAAGTATAGTGAGTTGCTTGCAAGTCACTGAGGCGATCTCAGATCTAAAGGATACTTATACCTATATCCCATTAGAGACATTCTCGACAGCAGAATGCTCTGGAGTTGGTCACGTTCAATGATGATATACCCTTATATCTCACCTATATGCCATATCAGTATCTCCACACTCTTTGGTTAAGAGGATAACCAACCCATATGGCCTACAGTAATCTATGCTCGATAGAAGCTGTCGTCCTTATTAACAGCCTATCATTTGGTCGTGAATAGTTTTAAGGACTAATCGATAAATTCTCTCTTTATCGAACCTAAATAGTCCTAAGGACTTCATCACAACAACAAAGTTCATTAGAAGATGAAAATTTGTGATGAAAATATCAAAAATATATTTTATTTATTAATAAATCAATTACAATACAAGGTTGCTCAACCATCAACAGGTTGACGATTGACTTTTGGGACATATTTTTCAACACACGGTATCCACCATAACATCATCTATTTTCTCATATAGTCAATCAATATAATTAAAATCTCCTACAATTAATGTTGGTAATTCTTGACTAACGAGAGTGGATGCTTTAGACCAAAGATTACACCTTTGTCTATATTCAAGGCCTGCATATTCGCCATTAAAACTCATGGTCAATTGTATTGATCCTGAAATAACAAAAATAATTTGCTACAAGCTCTTATTAAAAGTGTCAATTTTCATATTATCTTGTCACCAAATAGCAATAGTAACACCCTTAAGACTTCTTGACTCTACAGGATGGAAGGAGAAATTGTGCTTGAGATAAACCTCAATCTAATAATCTTGTCTCAAAGTAAATACATACATCAAGATTATGTACCTGAATCAATCTTTTCACAGCTGGAATAAAAGAGTGTTTATCCCACCCTTTGCAATTCCAGGAAAGCACCTTCTTGTTTAACTTATAGAATCCAAATTTCTATCAATGTGGTTCATATTCACCTAAGACTCCTAGATTGAAGATAGTCCCTATCACCATTTGTTCCACCCAACATAGGTACTAAATCCATTGCATCCTGTTGGGTCTCATGTGGTACTCCCAAGGCTCAAGAGAACAAGGTTAAGGCCAAGGTCCAAAGTCCATGAGGTGCTCATGGGGTTTCTAGGACTAGTTTGGGTCCTAGGATGAAAGGCTGTCGCCTTTCGGATCTTGAGGTTCAGGAGACTTGAGCCTCAAGGAGCTCATTTATTTTGGACTAGATTTGAGTCCTAGGTAGATGAGATTTATTCAAATCATGGGTGTACATGGATTTGGATTAGCACAAATCTTATATCAAGTTAGCCAAGGGAGTTTTGTTATTGGGTCATATTGACCTTGTATAAATATCTTTGTATTTAGGATTTGTATGAAGGGTTCAATCAATCAAATCATTTTCTCTCAAAATTTTCTCTCTCTTCCTTCCTTTTCCCTTCTCTCTCTGGTCTTCTCCAACCCAAAAAGGAGAGAAAGGAACTAGTGCTGCCTCTTTTGCATGCCCCTATTTTGAGCCCCCCTCTTGGCTGCCTAAGAGGAGTTTCAGATCCTAATCTTTTTGATTTTGAAGGCTTCATCAAGTGTGCTTCCAGGTTTCAAATGGTGGATTTCAGATCTGATGGAGAAAGGGTTCAAATCGAAGAAAAAAATTTTGTCGACAGGATTTACAAGGTGCTGCAACCAGAAAGGCTGTTCTTCTTCAACATATTTTATCCCCTTCCAGGGAGTTTTCTTCATTGATCTCCTGGTGAGAGGTACTCCACACACCTGAAAATGTGGCACAATAAGTGGTATCAGAGCCCATGTTGCATGGAGAGAGAATGAGATGCCAGAAGGTGAAGATCTTCAAAGGCTGAAATTTCAGCAAGATCCCTATCAAGGTATTTCTCAAATCCCTTGGAGTTTTCTGCTGTGATTTGGTTTGGATCCAGCCATGGCAAGCAACATGAAGGTTAATTTTGAGATGTTTGATGAGAAAGAAAACTTTTCTATGTAGAAAGTTAGGGTTGAAGATCTCTTGGTTCAAGCAGATCTAGATCAGGCATTGGAGGAGAAGCCTGAAGGGATGTCGGATCGTCAATGGATGTCCCTGGAGAAGAAGACTTGTTCGGTGATTAGAGGATGTTTGGTGGATGTGGCTCTCTATTCAATGTTTGATGAGAAAATCTCAAAAGATTTATGGTCGAAGTTGCACACCATGTATATGGAGAAAAATATGTGCAACAAGCTGATGTTGAAGAAGAGACTGTACAGCCTTCGGATGCAGGAAGGTGGAGATGTCTTGGGTCACATCTAGAGATTCGACTAGATGTGCAACAAGTTGCTGAATGTCAAGGTGAAGATGGAGGAGGAAGATAGATCTCTATTATTTCTATGCTCGCTGCCCCCTTCCTATGATCCATTGGTGACGACGCTGTTGTATGACAAGGAGACTTTGGAGTATGAAGACATGGTCTCGGTGCTACACTCCAATGAATAGTAGGAAAAGATGACCAAGGATGGAGCTCCCCAAGAGGGCTTGGTCGTGGGGGAGTGGTCAGGAAGAGGAAAAAAAAGGGGCAAGTCAAGAGGATGATCAAAATTTCGGAAGAGTAAAAGTAAGAAAGAGGCTCGATGCTACAAGTGCAATGAGATCAGGCACTTCAAGCGAGATTGCCCGTAGTGAAAGAGCAAGAAGGAAGACAAGGGAGGATCTAATGCACTAAGTATGATGGTTGATCAGGAGGTGGAGGATGACCTCTTGGTGGTATCTGATGGTCACAGGCAATACACAGATGTATGGACCCTAGATTCAGCCTGTTCGATCACTACACCCCAAATCAATCTTGGTTCATGACATACACCAAGATTGATGAGGGGACCGTGACACTCAGAGATGATCACCTATGCAAGGTTGCTGGTATAGGAAGCATTCGGGTGAGGATGTTTGATGGGATGGTGCAGACTCTCACAAATATGAAGCACGTCCCAGAATTGAAGAAGAATCTGGTGTCACTGGGCTATTTGGAGTGGAGCGGCTTCAGCTTCAGTAGTCATGCTAGAAGTGGAGTCTTGAACATCTCAAATAGAGCCATGGTGGTGATGAGAGGTAGAAGGATGGAGAATAATTGCTACAAGTTGGAAGGATCTATGGTGACTGGAGAATCTGATGCAGCAGCTGCAGCACAGGATCAGCGGGGGCTCATCGATTGTGGCACTACCACCTAGGCCACATGGGTGATCATAGAATGAAGGAGCTGAGCAAGCATGGTCTGAATCTAGATCTGGATGGAGGTATTTCAGAGGTATGTGAGCCATCCAGATGGAAAAGCAGAAGAGAGTGCAATTTGCCAGCAGTTCAGCCCGCTATGCAGCCCCACTGAAACTAGTTCACACTGATGTGTGGGGACCGGCCCCAATTTCAGCTAGAAATAGGGTAAAATACTTCTTGACTTCTATAGATGATTTCTCAAAGAAGGTATGGGTTTACTTCATAAAGGAGAAATCAGAAGTCTTCACCAAATTCAAGGTGTGAAAACCTGAGGTAGAGAAAGAGACAGGTCGGAACTTGAAGTGTTTGCGGTCTGATAATGATGGAGGGTATACCAGTAGGGAGTTTCATATTTTTTGTAGGAGTGTGGCATCAAAAGATACTTCTCGATGAGAGGGACTCTTTAGAAAAATAGGGTGGCCGAGAGGATCAACAGAATCTTTTTGGAAAAGGCACGGTGCATGAGGCTGCAGGCAAGGCTTTCGAAGGCATTTTGGGTTGATACAGTAAATGTAGCCTACTATTTGGTGAATCAGTCATCTCACACAAGATTAGATGGTGGTATTCCAAAAAAAAAATGGTCTGGAAGGAGGATTGGACTAAGCCATCTAAGGGTGATTGGGTGCACGGCATATGTGCACATTGGTGCTGGTAAGCGGATCAAGTTGGATGCCAGGTCATGGAAGATGGTGTTCTTGGGGTATCCATGAGGAATTAAGAGATACTGGCTATGGGATCCCTTGGAGAAGAAGGTCATCATCAGTAGAGATGTCACTTTTGATAAAAATTCAGTTCTTTAAAGGCAAGATGGCATGGAGGAGCAGCAGGAGCAGTAGGAGGTCCAGCAGGGCAGCGCTGGACAACTTACATCCTATTCTCTTTTGCCTCTTGCAGATGCATTGAGAGGACTTGGTATTCAGGTGGAGCACTCTTCAGATGTATCTCCATAGGTGGAGAGATCTCAAATAGGGGATAGAAGCCAAGAGGTCCAATAAGAGCAAGCTGGACCTAGGATGGACATCGGGGTTGCACTGCACAAGTCCAAAAGGAATGTCAGGCAACTAAAATGATATGGCTTCGAGGAGATGTTGTCATATGCCCTGGTGATAGCAAATGGAACCCCTACACCTATAAGGAGGCCATGGAGTACCAGGATAGAGAGAGGTGGGTCCAAGTAATATCCAAGGAGATGCAGTCTCTCCACAAGAATGAGATGTGGCAATTGGTGTAGTTGCCACAAGGGAAGAAACCCATTGATTGCAATGGTTTTACCAACGTAAGGACGGGCCTTCGAAGCAGGGAGGTATCAGGTACAAGGTGAGGCTAGTAGCCAAAGGATACTTTCAGAAGGAAGGCATCGACTTCAATGAGGTTTTCTCTCCTGTCGCCAGACATCCTTCCATCAGGATGTTGCTGAGCATTATAGCAGCTCAGAACTTGGAGCTGGAGCAGATGGATGTCAAGACAGTGTTCCTCCATGGGCATCTAGAGGAGAGCATCTATATGGAGCAGCCATCAGGGTTTCAAGAGTCAGGAGCAGAAGAGAAGGTCTGTTTGCTGTAGAAATCACTGTACGGGTTGAAGCAGTCACCGAGGTAATGGTACAAATGATTTGATTCCTATGTGAAGAGCATTGGGTTTTTCAGATATGAGTATGACTCTTGTATTTATATTCGATCTTCGAAAGATGGGTCTAGGATGTTTCTACTCTTGTATGTGGATGACATGCTTATAGCATGCAAGAGTAAGAAGGTTGTACAGGAACTGAAGGCAGCCTTGACTCGAGAGTTCGAGATGAAAGATTTAGGGCCTGCGAGGATGATCTTAGGCATAAAAATTTTCAGTGATCGAGCCATGAAGATTCTGCATTTATCTTAGGGAGGCTACATCAAGAAGGTCTTGGAGAGGTTCAGGATGAAGAAAGTAAAACCGACAGAGCTGCCACTTGCCGAATACTTCAGACTCTCGAAGACGATGTCACCACAGATTAAGGTGGAGGATTAGGAGATGAAGAGAGTGCCGTATGCCTCTGGTGTAGGAAGCTTTATGTATGCCATGGTATGTTGTAGGTCGGATATCACCCACGTAGTGAGCCAGATCAGCAGGTTCATAGTGCAGCCTAGCAGGGAGCACTAGCGAGCACTGAAGGGGATCTTCAGGTACTTGGCAAGTACTGTTAGAGTCAGCATCTGCTACGGACAGCGAAGAGGTGCTGAGGGACTCTTCAACACATCCAAGGAGGCTTGGGGGCTCATAGGAGGGTTCGTGGATGCTGATTTTGGTGGAGATGTGGACACTCGACGATCGACGACAGATTTTGTATTCTGCCTGTTTGGAGGTCCAGTTTCATGGAGATCATGCTTGCATCCCATCACGACCTTATCGACCACTGAGGTAGAGTATATTGGCATTACAGAGGTAGTGAAGGAGGTCCTATGGCTGAAGAGTTTGGTGTTGGAGATGGACCTTGCACAGGAGGCCGTCAGGGTGTACTGCGACAATTAGAGTGCACTGTTACTTGCACAGAACTCTGTCTACCATGGAGGATGAAGCATATTGACATTAGATATCACCAGATCAGAGAGCTTGTGGAAGAAGGTGAGGTGGAGCTGGTGAAGGTCCATACCAAGGAGAATCCAGTGGATGCACTGATGAAGGTTCTTCCACGAGACAGCTTTCGAAGATGTGTGACACTGATGTGCTTGATGAACAAGATGGAGTTGGCTGAGGCCTTGGGGCACCAAGGTAAAGATTGTTGGGTCTCATGTGGTGCTCCCAAGACTCAGGGGACCAAGGCTAAGGCCAAGATCCAAAGTCTATGAGGTGCTCATGGAGTTTCTAGGACTAGTTTGGATCCTAGGATGAAAGGCTGTCAGCCTTTCGGGTCTTGAGGTTCAGGAGACTTGAGCCTTAAGGGGCTAACTTGTTTTGGGTTAGATTTGAGTCCTAGGTAGATGAGATTTATTCAAATCATGTGGGTGTATATAGGTTTGGGTTAGCACAAATCTCATATCAAGTTAGCCAAGCGAGTTTTGTGGTTGGGTCATATTGACCTTGTATAAATACTTTTGTATTTAGGATTTTTATGAAGGGTTCCATCAATCAAATCATTTTCTCCCAGAACTCTCTCTCTCTTCCTTCTTTTCTCCCTCTCTCTGGTCTTCTCCACACCCTAGAACCAAGAAACCTAGGGTTTGTTGGCCGCCAACCCAAAAAAGAAAGAAAGGAACCACCGCTGCCTTTTTTGCATGCCCCTGTTTTGAGCGCCTCCTCTTAGCCTCCCAAGAGGAGTTTCAGATCCTAATTTTTTTGGTTTTGAAGGCTTCATCAAGTGTGCTTCTAAGTTTCAAAAGGTGAATTTCAGATCTGATGGAGAAAGTGTTTAAATCGAAGAAAGAAATCCTGCCGATTGGATTTACAAGGCTGCTGCAACCAGAAAGGCTATTCTTCTTTAATGTGTTTCATCCCCTTCCAGAGAGTTTTCTTTATTGATCTCCTGGTGGGAGGTTCCACACACCTGAAAATGTGGCACAACACATCTTTCATCAACAATAGCACCCTATCATGCTCATGATGCATAGATTTGCCACTATTTGCCATTGGCTCACCCAAGCTAGCTGAATTTTCCGAAGAGTGCACCAACTTTTTCCTTTCCACAGCTGGAAGATGACCCAGCCTCATGTGCAGATTTAGGTAGCCCATACATCTTCGTTGGAGAAGTTGAGGGATGGTCATGCCCCGAACCCAACACCCGGGTCGGATACGTGATGGCCGCACACTCCTTAGAGCAAGCCCTAAAGAATATGCAAGGCCAAATTAAATCATTACAACCTTAACAACCATAATATTTAATTTCAACAATAATTCATAAAACTTGCATAATTACAATTAACATTCCTTCAATCCTCTGATCAACTATCAACGGTACTCTATCTATGCATCCGCTCACTCACAAATCCATACCATAGCCAACCATGGACATCTTGTAACTCTGAGAAGAAAAGAAAGATAAAGGGGTGTGAGCTTTACAGCCCAGTAAGAATTTCCATATCACACTGATATAGTAATATAGTCTGAAAATAAAGATAAGCAATAAAATATAAAATCTCATGTTCAATGTCCAGAATAATGCAAACATTCATAAATTTTCTGTCTTGTCAAAATAGATGCACCATCATATGTTAACAGGTGAAACACTTTTGTTCAACAATTGTTTCATGTCTTATCTTTCATTTCTCCTTTCATAATCACATGATTTTTAACAGTTTCCTTCTGGCTCTGGACTATCCAAGTCTATACCTCAGTCATCATCCGGATCGAATCCATTTAAAAAGTCTTTCAAGACTGTCCCAGGATGAGCTCCTGGCCGGCTGTCCCACGTACCAAAGCCCGTGAGAGGCTGTCCCAGGCATAAGCTCCTGGCGGGCTGTCCCAGGCATGAGCTCCTGGCCGGCTGATCCACCTGTAAGCCAGTGGGGACTGTCCCAGGCATAAGTTCCTGGCGGGCTGTCCCAGACATAAGCTCCTGGCCGGCTGTTCCACATGACAAGGCTAGTCCATACCATATATCTCTTTCTTTTCATTTAATCATTATGTGTTATATTCATCAATCAATTCTGTCTTGCATTATGATCAATTCAGATATATCATATCCATATAATCATGCCATCAATCTCTGATACATATATATTAACATAACATACTCATGCTCAAAATCAAATAACAGTATCTCAGATATAATAATTTCATCAATCTCAAATCCGACGATGCAAAACCAATAATGCAAGACCAACAGTAAAATAGCATATATATAATGGTGATCATGTACAGGGATTCTTACCTTTACTGGTGACTGATCCAAGCACAGAAATCCATGTTCTTCTTTGATTTATGAATTTCTTTAACAAAATATTTCACTCGATATCATGTGCAGACAATCATCTCTTCATAACCCTGATCAAATATAAAGATCATATATGGAGAAAATTATCGATAATTGATCCTAATAACACAGATCGAGGACCTATCTTAGGATTAATCAAAATTAGGATTTACCTAAGTATCTGGATCCTCCATTGATCCATAAGACTTCTAGAGAGAAAAAAAAAATCCATGAAGAGAGAGAAAATTCTAGAGAGAGAAAGTAGAGAGAGAACATGGAGAGAGAATCTTCGTATCCTTTCGATGAGGCAATCATGGTCGAGATCATCAGTGGTCCTATCAGGGTGACTCAATATGAATCAAGTGTTACAAATTTTGAATAGGATCGAACTGGGATCAGATCTACCGCACGAATTTCGGAGCAACCTCAGATCATCTTATTTTCATCTCAATTTTATCCTAGGGTCCGTGATGAAATCAGAGAGAGAGAAAGACTCTAGAGAGATAAAATTCATAAAAGAGAGAAAGATCTAGAGAGAGAAAATAGAGAGAGAATCTAGAGAGAGAAACTGGAGAGAGAAGGTAGAGAGAGAGAGAAAAGAGAGAGAAAGAAGAGAGAAAGGAGAGAGAGGAAAATTCTCTCCTTCTTCTTCTTTTTATTTTATTTTATTTTTATTTTTCTCTTTCTCTTTTTCCCTTTTTTTACTTTTCTTTTTCTTTTTCCTTTTTCTTTTCTTTTTCTTTTTCCTTTTTCTTTTCTTCTTCTTCTTCCTTTCTTCTTCTCTTCCCGCGGCCACCCTTGGCTGAAACAGGGGAAGACCGTGAGGTCCCCCCCTTCGATGGCTCGAGCTCCGGCAGCTTGGCCGGAGATCCGACAACAGGTGGAGGCGGCGGTGGGCAATGGACGGTCGGTGGCAAGGTTCGGTCGGCGAGAAAATTAGAAAAATTGAAAAACAGGGGACCGCCCCTTTTTTCTTAAATTTCTCCGGTCATTGGCCGATCACCGGCGGCCATGACCTTCGAAAAATATAGACAGAGAGGTGGGGGTCCAACCTAGGGGTGCGGCACCATGGATAGCGGCGTTGGTGGCCGGAAAAGGGAGGGAAGAGTCTGGCCGAAACAGAGCAAAAACAGGGGTCATCTTATTCATGGATTTTCCAGTGATCCTGACGGCCGGCGAGGGTGCACGAAGCCGTGGAAAAGAGAGGAAAGAAGAGAGGAAGGAGAAGATGGGTTTACCTCCGACTCCGGTGAGGTCTCCGACGAGTATTTGAGATGAACACGATGAGGACATCTGCGGACTCAACGAAAAAATTCGAAAAAAATAAAAGAAAAATCCGGTGCTCGTCGTGACCAACCTTAGAGGGAAGGAGAGGGAGTTTTATAGGGTGTAGGGGAGGTCGAATCCGCCTCGGATTCAACCTCTCCACCGGTGATTTGGGTGGAAGAAGACTCCCAGCGGGAGTCTTCTTCATTCTTTTTTTTTTTTTGTTTGGGTTTTGGGCTTGATTCTGGGCCGGGATGTTACATTCTTCCCCCCTTCAAATAATTTCGTCCTCAAAATTAAGTTATGTTGTTTAAGATATATTTCAAAGTATACATTCTTCATGTCATTCTCAAGCTTACAATAATATCTTATATATTATTTATTTCTCATGATCTTGTTATAACAAAAATTATTTAAAATTTCAAACACATCCCTTCTTATTGATTTCTCAACTTTTTGAAGAACTATAACATTTTGGACTTGTATTAATATACTACCATTATTTGTCTAATACATTTCACTCGAAATTCATAATTATCTCAGACTATCCTTGATAGAAAATAAATAAAGGTCAACATCGATCACTCTTCACAATCATCGATTTCTTTCTTCACTTGACCTTCCAATAAATTTTATATGTAGACTCTCATCTTAAGAAAAATCTCAATCTTCTATATCAGTTTGAGTAACAATATAAAAAAAAATATGAGATCTATGTCAGGACATTCTAAGTTTGAACTAATATCAGAACTATCAAATTGTTAATAAACTTGAGATATCTAAAATTTTTTGGCATTATCTACAATGAAACAACCTACTGACAAAAATTATCCGACTATGATCAGATTAAACATCATTCTTTATTAACAACTAATGTATTCCATAATATCTTCAGAATCAAAGAATTAATATTTCTAATCAATTTAACCCACTATGCTTTTGCTGCGCACTCTGATCTTAATTTATCAAATTATATAATTATATCAAAGATAAAAATATCCTTATATGTTAGATCGATCCAGGATAGATCCAACCTTCAAATTTCATATAAGACTTAGAACAAAATTTTAAGTTTCTTCATTTTTACTACCTTTGGGCATAGCATATAAAAATTAAATCTTGATCTACTTCCTATATTTGAAATCATTGTATAAGTTTTATCACTTTTCAAGAATTCAACGTGTCTAGAATTAATTGGAGTTAATCTTAGATTTACCTTACAATCATTTAGATAATTTTTAAATCAATCTTCCTTTTTAAAAAAATTAATTCTAACTTGACAACAGAAAGAACTCAAGCCAACATCCTTATGAGTAGAATCAACTTAATTATTTCTTATAGAGCTCTCTTCATCATAACTCTTAATATTAATCAATAAATCTATACAAAATCTTGTCCCTTGTATAAGTCATTCAAAATTTAACACTAGCAAGATGTCTTAGTTCAATTTAAAAAAATATCTAAACTTTGACTTGAATAATTAATACACTTCACCATCTTCAATAATCACAAGAAAAAAATTAAAAAAAAAAAAAATCTAATCCAAAGATAGTAATACGAATTATTAAGGATTTCATCATAACCTGTATATCATATTTTGACAAAATAAATTTTCTTCTTTAATTTAACAACAATATCAAAATACTTTTGATCTACCTAGAAAAATAAACTATTGACTTGAAATTCAATGCAACTTGAAAGATCAAGGAATCATATTCAGAATATGATATTTTGAGTAACCAAAGATTTCACCAAGATGTGTATCTCATATTCTCATAATAAAATTTAAGTATATTTTCATCTAAGATTGAGTTTCATATATGATCCTCTTATAGGTTCAATGCTCAAAAATATTTCTCTCTCGTATGATGAAATTTCTTCTTAGACCATATCCTAACTTCCTTCTGGTAATTTAAAATTTGTAATGCTCAGATAATTAATATCAAAATCAGAAAAAGTTATCATGATTTCCTTCCATATAAGTTTAGCATTCCAAAATCATCGAGTATACTCAACATAACATATCAATACCTCCCACTTCATTTCAAGGTCAACTTTTTTTATACTTAGGTCAACCTTACTAACTGAAATCTAAGATATAACTCATCAATTCTATTATAAATATCATATACCACTTATACATAAAGTTTCATCTTAATATCTATTGATTCAAAATCTAATTACTGAATCATTTATTTTATGTCTGTCATATTCCTTATGATCATAACCTAAGTTTAAATATCACTAAAATCATAATTTCAAATAATTATAATCTTAAGCTTAAATATCACTTAAATCATATTCTCTAATGATCATAACCTAAATTGTAATATCATTCTATTACATCCTTAATGATTATAACCTCAGACTCTAATATTATCTATCATACTCTATTGATTATAATCTCAAAGTTTTGATATCATTTATATGATAATCCCTAGTGACCTTAAACTTGGGCTCTAGTATTGTTCTGTCATATCCTAATCACTTGTATCATTGTCTCCGAATAAACGTAACCTAAGCTCTAAGCTCAAATGCCACTCTGTCACATCCTACTGATCTTACATAAAGTTTTAATATCTCTTCATAATCTCTAGTGATCTTAAACCTAAGCTTTGATATTATTCTATCACATCCTAATCATTTATATCATAATCTCCAATGATCATAACCTAAGCTCTGATATTACTCTGTAATATTCTAATCACTTATATCATAATCCCTAATGATCGTATCCTAAGCTCTGATACCATTCTGTCACGCCCCGAACCCAACACCCGGGTCGGATACGTGATGGCCGCACACTCCTTAGAGCAAGCCCTAAAGAATATGCAAGGCCAAATTAAATCATTACAACCTTAACAACCATAATATTTAATTTCAACAATAATTCATAAAACTTGCATAATTACAATTAACATTCCTTCAATCCTCTGATCAAGTATCAACGGTACTCTATCTATGCATCCGCTCACTCACAAATCCATACCATAGCCAACCATGGACATCTTGTAACTCTGAGAAGAAAAGAAAGATAAAGGGGTGTGAGCTTTACAGCCCAGTAAGAATTCCCATATCACACTGATATAGTAATATAGTCTGAAAATAAGGATAAGCAATAAAATATAAAATCTCATGTTCAATGTCCAGAATAATGCAAACATTCATAAATTTTCTGTCTTGTCAAAATAGATGCACCATCATATGTTAACAGGTGAAACACTTTTGTTCAACAATTGTTTCATGTCTTATCTTTCATTTCTCCTTTCATAACACATGATTTTTAACAGTTTCCTTCTGGCTCTGGACTATCCAAGTCTATACCTCAGTCATCATCCGGATCGAATCCATTTAAAAAGTCTTTCAAGACTGTCCCAGGATGAGCTCCTGGCCGGCTGTCCACGTACCAAAGCCCGTGAGAGGCTGTCCCAGGCATAAGCTCCTGGCGGGCTGTCCCAGGCATGACTCCTGGCCGGCTGATCCACCTGTAAGCCAGTGGGGGCTGTCCCAGGCATAAGCTCCTGGCGGGCTGTCCCAGGCATAAGCTCCTGGCCGGCTGTTCCACATGACAAGGCTAGTCCATACCATATATCTCTTTCTTTTCATTTAATCATTATGTGTTATATTCATCAATCAATTCTGTCTTGCATTATGATCAATTCAGATATGTCATATCCATATAATCATGCCATCAATCTCTGATACATATATATTAACATAACATACTCATGCTCAAAATCAAATAACAGTATCTCAGATATAATAATTTCATCAATCTCAAATCTGACGATGCAAAATCAATAATGCAAGACCAACAGTAAAATAGCATATATATAATGGTGATCATGTACAGGGATTCTTACCTTTACTAGTGACTGATCCAAGCACAGAAATCCATGTTCTTCTTTGATTTATGAATTTCTTTAACAAAATATTTCACTCGATATCATGTGCAGACAATCATCTCTTCATAACCCTGATCAAATATAAAGATCATATATGGAGAAAATTATCGATAATTGATCCTAATAACACAGATCGAGGACCTATCTTAGGATTAATCAAAATTAGGATTTACCTAAGTATCTGGATCCTCCATTGATCCATAAGACTTCTAGAGAGAAAAAAAAATCCATGAAGAGAGAGAAAATTCTAGAGAGAGAAAGTAGAGAGAGAACGTGGAGAGAGAATCTTCGTATCCTTTCGATGAGGCAATCATGGTCGAGATCATCAGTGGTCCTATCAGGGTGACTCAATATGAATCAAGTGTTACAAATTTTGAATAGGATCGAACTGGGATCAGATCTACCGCACGAATTTCGGAGCAACCTCAGATCATCTTATTTTCATCTCAATTTTATCCTAGGGTCCGTGATGAAATCAGAGAGAGAGGAAGACTCTAGAGAGATAAAATCCATAAAAGAGAGAAAGATCTAGAGAGAGAATCTAGAGAGAGAATCTAGAGAGAGAAACTGGAGAGAGAAGGTAGAGAGAGAGAAAAGAGAGAGAAAGAAGAGAGAAAGGAGAGAGAGAAAAATTCTCTCCTTCTTCTTCTTTTTATTTTATTTTATTTTTATTTTTCTCTTTCTCTTTTTCCCTTTTTTTTCTTTTCTTTTTCTTTTTCCTTTTTCTTTTCTTTTTCTTTTCTTCTTCTTCTTCCTTTCTTCTTCTCTTCCCGCGGCCACCCTTGGCTGAAACAGGGGAAGACCGTGAGGTCCCCCCTTCGATGGCTCGAGCTCCGGCAGCTTGGCCGGAGATCCGACAACAGGTGGAGGCGGCGGTGGGCAATGGACGGCCGGTGGCAAGGTTCGGTCGGCGAGAAAATTAGAAAAATTGAAAAACAGGGGACCGCCCCTTTTTTCTTAAATTTCTCCGGTCATTGGCCGATCACCGGCGGCCATGACCTTCGGGAAATATAGACAGAGAGGTGGGGGTCCAACCTAGGGGTGCGGCACCATGGATAGCGGCGTTGGTGGCCGGAAAAGGGAGGGAAGAGTCCGGCCGAAATAGAGCAAAAACAGGGGTCATCTTATTCATGGATTTTCCGGCGATCCTGACGGCCGGCGAGGGTGCACGAAGCCGTGGAAAAAAGAGGAAAGAAGAGAGGAAGGAGAAGATGGGTTTACCTCCGACTCCGGTGAGGTCTCCGGCGAGTATTTGAGATGAACACGATGAGGACATCTGCGGCTTCAACGGAAAAATTCGAGAAAAATAAAAGAAAAATCCGGTGCTCGTCGTGACCAACCTTAGAGGGAAGGAGAGGGAGTTTTATAGGGTGTAGGGGAGGTCGAATCCGCCTCGGATTCAACCTCTCCACCGGTGATTTGGGTGGAAGAAGACTCCCGCTGGGAGTCTTCTTCATTCTTTTTTTTTTTTTTTTTTTGTTTGGGTTTTGGGCTTGATTCTGGGCCGGGATGTTACAGTATTGCCACCAAGACAGCCGTTTCCCAAATTAGAGCCATCTAAATCCTCACCCACCATGATGAAGTTATTTTGTTGATGCTGTGACTTGCTGGCGGAGGAAGGGAAAGCATCTACACTGCAATCAGCTTCCAAAAGACCTAAATGGGCACATCGATAGCACACAATTGATATGCTTTTCATACACAAAAGGCTGCCAATAAACAAAGTTCTAACCTTAGATGGACCATCCCAGAATCAAGGGATTTGTGAGATCTACTTTGATGCAAGTCCTCACATAGCCCAGTCGTTTGACATTAATGGTGACTAGTCAACAAACAATGGAAAGCCAATCATGGAGATGATCTTCAAGATTGTAGGGTTCTGCTAGTATTACAGGTAGCAACGACAATCTCACCCATATATAGTAAAGCGGACTTGATGACATCCTTCTTTTTTTTTTTTTTTTGGTAGAAAGAGGAGCCAAAGCTTTCATTAAATAGCTAGAAGCATAATACAAACCTTCTAGTTTGAAACAAAGCAGCTAGAACATCTAACATCAAAGAAAAGGAACAACCTAGGTTCCAGTGTACAGACCCAATAGAAGAGAATACATCCAACAAGAATGTCCCAGAAAGGTCCACAATTAGAGAAAAGCTGCAAAAGAGTCCCACCAGTCACTAGGTATTGTCTATGGAGAACTGGATCCCAAAACCTATCCGCCTGCATGCGCAAAATATAGTCAAATACCTGGGGTAAAGAGTCTCCTCTATTGCAAAGGAAGTCTCCCTAAAGTGCAAATATAGCAGCAAAGTCAGCCGCTATATTATTACTATGGCAAGTATAAGAAGCTAAAAAACTGATGCAGCGAACCTTCTACCCAAAAATATCTTGTAGAATGGGAGGAGCAGAACACCTGTTCCTAAGTCCATTGTTGATAGAGGAAATAACAGTAAAGCATCACCTTCTAACCAAACATATAAAGTTCGCAACTGATTTATAGCTATCCTTAAACCCATCCAAGCAGCTAAGATTTCGGCGTAATGGACAAGAGTGGAGGTAGAAGTTTTCCCCTCGCACAAATGAGAGAACCCGGAGCATCACGGATTGCAAACCCCACTGCTGCTTTTTCATCCTTCACCGTAGCATTAAAGTTGACCTTCAGTGTGGCAAAGGGAGAAGGGAGCGAATGAGAAAAAGTGAAAGAATTGCCATTACGAGACGGCAAGTGACTTCCCTAGGGCCTTGACTGACTCCTGAAGGCCGTGCCATTACCAGCAATGTTATTTGGAAGGATGTATAGTTGAGCTCATTGAAGAATGTTAGTGAGAGATAGGTAGACATTCTGGAAGATCCTTTCATTCCGAGCAGTCCATATTTGCCAAGCCACTATTGCAATAACTGATTTGGTGCTTTTCTCTACCTTGGATGTTGATAGCATATCAACCAATCCCGGTAAAGAAATGGGCACAAGAGTATGAATGTTTTGATTGAGGAGCTGCCAGCAACCCACAGCCAAGGGACATTGAACAAGGATGTGATTGACTTCCTCTAAAGCATCGACACATACATCATAATTACTTTGGGCTGCATCTAGGATCCTTCTATTTAGAAGAAAGTCTTTACAAGGTAACCTATTCCAGAGTAGTTTCCACCAGAAAAATTATACTCTTAGGGGAACATTCAGTTTCCAAAACTAATCAATAAATAATTGCCTATTAGGAGACAGCTACAGGCTAATAAGAGGGTGGATATCTTTGAGGGCTAAATGATTACTTCTAGAAGAGTACCAGACCAACTGATCAGACCAATTCTCATTTGCAATAGGAATACGAGTGATGTGGTTCATCATCTCAGTTGAAAAAATATCATGCAATAAATCCAAATTCCACTGCCTGTCATCAGAAATAAAAGTACAGAGGTTGAGATCACTAATAGAAAAGTTGACATTTAGAAAAGTAGACCAAGCTGCTATTGGCATATTTGAAACTCAAGGATCATTGAAGACATTAACAGATTGACCATTACCAACAAGCCAAAGGAGCTGAAATTGAACAGATGGACCTCAAGTACTAATATCCTTCCATATCTTAGAACAATGATGAGGATGTGCGTAGGAAATCAAGGTTCTATTAAAATTGTACTTAGCTACAACCACTCTAGCCCAAAGAGAATTAGGATGGAGGATGATATTTGTTGCTTGCTTACATAAGAAAGCTTCTCTACAATCATGAAGGGACATAAAACCTAGGCCACCTTGAGTCCTTGGAGAACAAACATTCTCCCAAGAATTTAGATGAAGCCCCTTTTGATCAATAGCGTGGCCCCAAAGAAAAACTTTATATTCTCTTTCAATCTTCCAGATGACACCCATTGGGACATGCATACAAGACAAGGTATAAAGAGGAATAAATACGAGTATTGAAAATTGTGTCCCAAAGTCAATCGTCAGTCTGTTGACGGTTGAACTTATTGATGTAATTGTATATGAATTAATTAATAAAATATTTATTTGATAATTTTTTCATCATAAGCTTGTACATCTTCTATATCAAACTTCTGTGTTATGATGAAAGTCCTTAAGACTATTTTAAATCGATAAAGGAGGATTTATTATTTAGTCTTTAAATAAGTTTGCACCAAATGATATATTATTATTGGAACGATAGACATATTAAGTGTAGGTTGTTGTGTGCCATATAGATTGGTTGTCTTCTTAATCGAGAAGCGTAGAGATGCTGGTATGGCATGCAGGTGAAATGTAGGAGTATATTCACTAAACGTGATCAATTCTGGAACACTCTGCTGTCAAGAGTCACTTCGAATGGATATAGGTATAAGTGTTCCTCTGACTTGAGATCACTACGGTGACTTGCAAGCAACTCACTGTGCTTTGGTGCTGGACTACTTGAATTTCTAATTTAGAATCGAAAGATTTCTAGGCACAGTCAAGTACTTGTGAAGTCGATGCATGAATCAAAATGAAATTGATCACTCCAAAGGATTGAAGAAAATACTTTGTATTTCAATTTAGTAAGACCTTGACCAGGACAATTCTTGTGAGGAGTCATAGGATTTATTAAGTTGAGACACATAATGGATGTACTGTTGAGAGTTGACAGTTTAAACTCTAAGTCATCTGAGCATCAAAGGTCAAAGGGATGAATTATACGATAACTATATCCAAATAGGTTCTTGAGTGTTGCTTTACATATATTCGGCCTATCCAAACGTTGGATACCATTGCTAGATGGTTACTTTGATTGGTACAAAAATTTATTCCTATGCTATCAGATTAGATTCGAATCTATGGGGTCACATACAGTAGAAGTTTCTCTCTGATCACATAGCTAATTTGAAGAGTCTCAGTGGATGGAGACTCTAGTGAAGAGTCTCACAGGATGGAGACTCTGGTAAAGAGTCCCATTAGACTTAGACTCTATCATTAATGAAGGATTAATTAGTGATTAGATCAGTAATTAGTTTAATTTGATTAAGCATTAAAGTCTGAATCAAGTTTGATTGAATTGGATTTAATCAGGTTATATCGATTAGGTTATGAGATGACCTAATCGGTAAAGGAGAAATAATCTTGATTTCATCGAATCTATGGCTCAATTAATTCATTGATTTGATCAAATTTAATTGAGATTATAGGAACCTAATTAGATTAGATTTATCATATTTTAATTGGGTCTAATAGGATTGGGTTTGAAAGAAATTTAATTGGTTAAACCCTAGAGTCCCAAATGAATAGGACTCTCTCCCTTGCGCCATCCAAAAGGTCTCACACCTTTTCTCACCATACAAAATCGATTTATGCATGAGAAAACTAGAAGCTAACCCTTCTTTTATTGCCCATTAAGGATAGAATTTGATTGATTTTTAATTGAATTCAAAATAGTTTGAATTTCAACCTAAAACCTTATCCCTATCCTTCCACATGTTGGCTTCTTTTGAAGGTGCTTATTGTGTGCAAGAAAAGGAAGTGTTCCTGATTGTTTTCCATGCCAAAATTTCTCTGATAAGTCCTTCTTTAAGTCAGATAAGGGTGAGAAAAAGTTAGAGTCAAATTAAATTCAAAATGATTTGAATTGCAACAAACTCCAGCTCTTATCCTATTTAATCTGGTTTGTGCAACACCATAAAAAGATCATAATTTTGTGCACCAACAAGAGAGAACTTTTCACCATAAGATACCAGAGGGAAAGAGGGGCTAAAAACCTTCTTTGGGGCATAAGATTTGGGTGGGCTTCTATCTTCTTTGGTATAAATAAAGGAGGAGATCGATCTCCTCTCAGGTGAGAGACCTAGAACTGTTCTAGGATTTTCGGATGAGAAAAAAATCAAAGAGAAGAGAGTCTTCATCAAATTTTTCTATATCATCTAGTATCCTCTTCTGATCCATCTTCAACATTGAAAAGGTTTGAGGTGATCGAAAGAAGAGGTCAAATCAAATCTGCCATCAGAAGCCGACTGCGTGAGCTAGCACTCCCGCGGAGGGCTGATCGGTCAGAGGGCTTCGTGTGGACCATCCCTAGAGGCTGGACACTTGTGCGGCTGCAAGTGACTAGAGAGAACTTTTAAATCTACATTCTCGATCATGAAGTTTGACTACCCATGCTCATGTATTGGGTTCAGAATCCTAGAAGTAGTAGATTAGATCTATTACTACATGCTATTTTTTGGTTCACATGCTTGTCATTTTAGATTCAGATTTTTATACATATAAATTCATATCATAGATCTATTTGTAGAAATTTTAAGATCAAATCTTATGCATGCATTGATAGATTAAATAGTTTAATCTAATATTCTTTCGCTAAAAATTTTTGAAATGTATGCATGAAACTCCTACATAAACTTTCTATGGTATTAGAGCCAGGTTTTCTTATGAAATGAATTTATTTTTGCATATAATCTGATTTTAATTGTTTAGATTAGATCTAAATAATGTATTTAGCATCTGAGTAGTATAGTAATCTAGTTAGATAGATCCTCATAGCCATCAAGTCATAGAAAAAATTAGGATTTTGCGACTCTATTTACCTATTCGATGGGATCTCCTATGGCATGTAAGGATGCTGTGCGATCTTTTTTATGATGATGAACAATAAAAAAAAATTAAAATTTTATTTTAAATCTAAAATAATATATATTAGATCTAAAATTAGTATTTTGATCATTAGATGATTGATTATAAAAATATTTTATAAAATTAAAAATTATTTTTAAACACCGAATCCGAACCCATATCAGCCCAAAACTTAATTGAGAATTAAGCAATCTAAATTTGAGAATCAAAGATCTAAATTATTAATTTCATAATTCATGGGTTAATGGGTTAGCTCAAGTCAAGTCCATCTAATTGGGTTAGACCTAAGGTTAGAAATCATTGATAATAGACCATGTTAGTAATTGATCAAATCTAATTAAAAATTAATTCTGATTGGGTCAATTTCTTCTCTTGATTAATTTCAATAGTTGTAGTTGGTCAAGTCTATGTCTTCGATTAGACCAATATGGACTTTGATCATAGCTCCATGGTCGAACCCAAGTCTATAAGTTAATCAAATTGAAAATGACTAATCAGTTGATGTCTAAGGTAAGTATGGCAGCTTTGATCGGTAGTCATTAATTAGAAGCTATTCGTATAGATTGAATCTATATCGAGTTAATGGTATATCCCTCCCACCGATCTCACTTACTTGACCAACATGCTGAATCATGTTTTGATTAGATCACTTAATGATTAGAGTTGACCCATGCTAACTAGAAAATCAGTATGACTGATTTAGATGCCCATAGTTCAACTTATCTTGATTCCTCTTTATGACTTGATAAAGTCAGTGGGAGGATTCATGACAGGTTGGCTGGACCAGCTTATGCTTGATCTTCTTCAATTTGACTTGATGAAGTCAGTAGGAGGATTAAGATTAACTGGTCAAGTCTCTTCTCATCTCTTAATTCAACTAATTAAATCTTTTAAAATTATTAGGTCCCTAAAATAAAATAATTATGGTGATAACTAGATCATAGCCTTCCATTAAGTTGGATGATAATGAGTCCAACAGTTTAAATGATCATTGAAGGTGTCACACGTCTGGTGCTCATCTGGCTCTCGAAAATATTATTCATAATATATTGATTTAGTTGTGTCTTTCTGATGATGGTCAAATTGGCCGAGCCACACTCGGGCCTGATCACTCGTTTGTCAGATGCACTAAATTCTGGCATGTTAATGGTTGGACCTAACCAGAACTTTTAGTGGAGGTACCACATGTCTGCTGAAGAGGTATCTGGAGTAAAATTGAATGCTAGAAATTGGTTGGTGAAATAATTGGTTAAGAACCTACCCATAGATGCACAGGGATTGATCGAGCCACACTCGGGCCCATGTGCAGTTCATGTGGATGCTAGTACCCATTAAGGAATTAGTGTAATTTCTCAAATTGGAGGTAGAGGCTATCAATTTGAATAAAATAGTGGAAGAACTTTTAGACTAAAATCTATGTCTTTAGGCTTAATCAATTTATATACTAATTAGATTTTGGTTTTTCTTTTGCAGTTATGGCCACCACCTTGTCGCTCCGATCACTATTAAATAGTGATAATTTGATGGAATCAAATTTTGATAGCTGGTATCGAAAGCTCAAAATAGTTCTAAAGTACGAACAAATCTTGTATGTATTGATAGATCTGGCATCCAAGGAGCCAACTCTGAATGCATGTAGCACGATCAGAGATACTTATCAGAAATGGCTCAATGATCAAACTACGATTCGTTGTATTATGCTAACGGTAATGAATGATGAGTTTAGTAGTCGTTTCGAGAATGCTCAGCCACAGGATATGTTGTAAATATTGAACGAGTTTTTTGGCACATCCGACGACATTGAGAGGCACAAGACTAGTTGTGCCATCTTTAATACTCGAATGAGAGAAGGAGCGTCAATCACTGATCATGTTCTATATATGATCAAGATGATTGAGCACTTAAGCAAGCTTGATTTTCTCCTGCATGAGCAGCTAGAGAAATATGCCATTCTGAACTCTCTGTCCAAGTCCTACCTCCCTTTTTTTACTCATTTTCAAATGACAAAGCCTGTGGTCAACTACCACGGTTTGCTGAAATTACTGCAGAACTTTGAGAAGTATCGCTAGCTCCATAAGGAGTTAGTGAATGTAGTGGGAGGGTCTTCTTCTGGACGTCGATCCTTTAAGAAAGGAAAGAAGAACAAGAAGAATAAGAAAATGATGCAAAGTGCTAGGGTACCCAAGCCTTGTCAGACTAAGAAACCCAAGTCCGATCAGAGTCAAGCGGAATGCTTCTACTGTAAGAAGTAAGGGCACTGAAAGAGGAATTGTCCTTAGTACATTGCCTCCTTGGATCCGAACAGGCCAAAAAAGAAGCAAGTTATTGCTGGACAAGGTAATTATATGATAACACCTTGTAATTTCTTAATTTATGATTCTATTACCTGAGTATTAGATATCAAAAGTTCTTTTAATATTTGTAATTCATTACAGGATCTGCAGGTTAGTAGGAGATTTGAAAAAGATGAAAGATTTCTTAATATTGGAGATGGAAGATCAATTTCAATTCCAGCGTTAGAAATTATTAAGCTTGTATTCAAGTCAAATATAATTATTCTTAGTGAATGTCACTTTTATCCTTCCTTTTTATTGAACATTATTTCTGTAGGCCTCTTGACCATGTATGGTTATAAAATTTTAATAAAAAAAATAATTTTAATATCATTATGGATGGTGTTAATGTGATGAATGGACCGCTGAACAATGATATTTACATATTGTCATAACTTGTTAGTGTAATGTACACATCCAGCAAACATCTTAGAATTAGTGATGTCTCTTATATCTACCTTTGGCACTGTAGGTTAGGTCATGTTAACAAGAATAGAATAAATAAATTGACACAAGAGAGAATCTTCAAAGTCAGTGATTGTGAATCACTTCCAACCTGTGAGTCCAGTCTTCTTGAGAAAATGATCGAGTCACCTTTTACTGAAAAAGATGAGTGAGCTAGTGAAGTTTTAAGTTTGATACATACTGATGAATGTGGACGAACATCAGTGCTAGAGATGGATATTATTATTTTATTATATTTACAAATGATCTATCTAGATATGGGCACATCTACTTAATGACACATAAGTCAGAATCATTTGAAATATTCAAACAATTCTGTAATGAAGTAGAAAAATAAATTGGAAAGAGTATTAAAACTTTTCAGTCTAACTGAGGAAGAGAATACCTCTCCAGTGAGTTTCTGACATACTTAGAAGAGAATGAGATTCTCTCACAATGGATCCCTCCTGAAACACCACAGCATAACAGTGTATCGAAAAAGAGGAATCGAATCATGTTGGACATGGTTTGGTCCATGATGGGCTTTGCAAGTCCGTCGATCTTCTTTTAGAGATATATATTCTAGTTGATTTATTATATTTTAAATAAAATTTTGAGTAAGTCCGTAAGTAAAACATCATATGAGATGTGGACAGGGCGTAAGCCAATACTCTCTCACCTTAGGGTTTGGGAATGTCCGGCTTATGTCAAATATTTGAAAACTAACAAGCTTGAACCCAGGTCTGACAAGTATCTATTTATAGGGTATCTAAAAGAGACCAAGGAGTATTATTTCTTTCTTACTAACGAACAGAAGGTGTTCATCAATAATAGGATAGTCTTTCTAGAAAAGAAGTTCCTTGGGAAAAGAACTAATGCCTCAAAGATTGAACTTGATGAAGTTCGATCGGTAGAAGATCTGACACAATCTAATAAACCCATAGAGTTGGATTTGATTTGATCAAATCTGAAACCTGTTGTAGAAATATCTTTAAGAAGATCCAGTAGAGTACCACGTCAATCGGATAGATACTACAGTTTTTTGGTCTGGGATGGTGATCCAGTTGAACTCGATGAGAACAATGGGGGTCCGACCACCTATATGGATGTGATACAGAGGTCTGACTCTGATAAATAGCTGGAAGTCATAAAATCCAAAATAGAGTCCATGAAAGTCAACAATGTATGGATATTGGTTGACCCACCTGAAAGAGTAAAACCCATAGGGTTAAGTGGATTTTCAAAAAGAAGAGGGGCACAGACGGAAAGGTGGAGATCTATAAAGTCGTCTAATTACCAAGAGTTACCGTCAGCATTATGGTATTGACTATGACGAGACGTATTCTCCTGTGGCAATGCTCAAGTCCATTTGGATCATGCTTATGATAGCAGCACATCTGGACTATGAAATCTGGCAAATGGATGTGAAAATAGTCTTCCTAAATAGAGAGCGGGAAGAAGAAGTATATATGATACAATCTGAAGGTTTCATATCCACAGATGAGTCTAAGGTATGCAAACTTCAAAGGTCCATTTATGGACTTAAGCAGGCATCTCGGAGTTGGAACATGCATTTTGATAAAGTGATCAGAACGTATGGCTTTATTAAGAATTGAGAGGAACCCTATATATACAAATGGGTTAATAACTCGATGATAGTATTTCTTATTTTGTATATGGATGATGTTCTTTTAATCAAAAATGACATCCCCGCATTACAAAAAATAAAAGTTTAGTTGTTATCACAGTTCTCCATGAAGGACTTGGAAGAAGCATCCTTCATCCTTGGGATGAAGATCTATAGAGATAGATCTAAAAGGTTGCTTGGATTATCTCAGTTGACATATATTGATACTGTGCTGAAAAGGTTCAGCATGGAGAATTTTAAGAAAGGCTATCTTCCAATAGGCCAAAGAATTTCTCTCTCGAAGAGTGATTATCCGACAACTCCTCAAGAGAGATAGCGTATGAGTAAAATTCTATATGCTTCGATAGTGAGATCTATTATGTACACCATGACATGTATGTGATTGGACATGGCATACTCACTAGGGGTAGTGAGCAAATACCAGTCCGATCCAAGTGAGAACCACTGGAAGGTCGTAAAGACCATCCTTAAGTATTTGAGAAATACTAAGGATCGTGGCTTATCTATAGAGAATCCAACTTAAAACTTATAGAGTTTACAGACTTCAGTTTTCAGTCAGATCATGACGACAGCAAGAACGTATCGGAATATATTTGTACCCTAAACAGTGGAGTAATCTGCTGGAAGAGTTTCAAACAGCACATTGTGGCCGACTCTACTTATGAGGTGGAATATATCACGGCATCCGATGCTGCGAAAGAAGCTATATGGTTATAAAAATTCATCAACAAGCTCAGAGTGGCATCCTCCCTTGATGGCCCCGTCTTGTTTACTGCGACAGCACTGGTACCATTGCTCAAGCGAACGAACTGAAGTCACATCAGTAGATCAAGTACATTCTACACCGCTATCATCTGGTCCGAAAGATCATGAATCGAGGTGACATCAAGCTTCAGAAGATCGACGGAAAGAAGAACTTGGCCGATCCATTTACTAAAGCCCTCGATGTCAAGGAGTTCGAAGACTATAAATCAAAGATAGGTATACGATACTATAATAATTTACTTTATTCCAAATGAGAGTTGTTGAAAATTATGTCTCAAAGTCAATCGTCAGTCTGTTGACAGTTGAGCTTATTGATATATTTGTATATAAATTAATTAATAAAATATTTATTTGATAATTTTTTAACATAAGCTTGTACATCTTCTATATCAAACTTTTATGTTATGATGAAAGTCTTTAGGACTATTTTAAATCGATAAAGAAAGATTTATCGTTTAGTCCTTAAATGAATTTGCGAATAAATGATATGCTATTACTAGGATGATAGACATATCAAGTGTAGGTCATTGTATACCATATAGGTTGGTTGTCCTCTTAACCAAGTAGCGTAGAGACACTGGTATGGTATGTAGGTGAAATGTAGGAGTACATTTCACATAACGTGATCAACTCTAGAGTACTCTGCTATCAAGAATCACTCCGAAAAGATAGGGTATAAGTGTCCCTCCGATCTGAGATCACCATGGTGACTTGCAAGCAACTCACTATGCTTTGGTGTCAGACTACTTGAATTTTTAATTCAGAATCAAAAATTTTTTGGACACAATCAAATACTTGTGAAGTCGATGTGTGAATCAAGATGAAATTGACCACTCCAAATGATTAGAGAGAATACTTTGTATTTCAATTTAGTAAGACCTTGGCCAAGGCAATCCTTATGAGGAGTCACAAGATTTATTAGATTGAGACACATAATGGATGTACTGTTGAGAGTTGATAGTTTAAACTCTAAGTCATCCGAGCATCAAGGGTCAAAGGAATAAATTATATGGTAACTATATCCAAATAGGTTCTTGAATGTTGCTTTGCATGCATTCGGCCTATCTGGACATCGGGTACCATTGCTAGATGGTTACTCCGATTGGTATAAAAATCTGTTCCTATGCTACCAGATTAGGTTTGAACTTATGGGGTCACATATATTAGAAGTTTCTCTTCAATCACATGGCTAACCTAAAGAGTGCCAGTGGATGGAGACTCTAGTGAAGAGTCCTACTGAATGGGGACTCTGTTGAAGAGTCCTACCAGATGGAGACTCTGGTGAAGAGTCTCATTGGACTTAGACTCTATTATTAATAGAGGATTAATTAGTGATTAGATCATTAATTAGCTTAATTTGATTGAGCATTAAAGTCTGGATCAAGTCTAATTGAATTGGATTCAATCAGGTCAGGTCTGATTAGGTTATGAGATGACCTAATCAGTAAGAGAGAAATGATCTTGATTTGATTGGATCTATGATAATTAATTTATTGATTTGATCAAATTTAATTGAGATTATAGGAGCCTAATTAGATTAGGTTCATCATGTTTTATTCAGATCTAATTGGATTGGATTTGAAAGAAATCTAATTGGTTAAACCCTAGAGTCTTAGATAAATGGGACTCTCTCCCTTGCGCCACCCAAAAGATCTCATGCCTTTTCTCACCACATAAAATCAGTTTGTGCATGAGAAAATCAAAAGCTAACCCTTCTTTTGTTTCCCATTAAGGATAGGATTTGGTTGGTTTTGAATTGAATTCAAAATGATTTGAATTTCAACCTAAAATTTTATCCCTATCCTTCCACACGTTGGCTTCTTTTGAAGGTGCTCATTGTGTGGGAGTAAAGAAAGTATTTTTGATTGTTTTTTATGCTCAAATTTCTCTAGTAAGTCTCTCTTTAAGTCAGATAAGGGTGAGAAAAAGTTAGAGTCAAATTGAAATTTAAAATATTTTGAATTGCTACAAATTCCAGCTCTTATCCTATCTAATCTGGTTTGCGCGACAACCATAAAAAGGCCATAATTTTGTATGCAAACAAGAGAGAACTTTTTATTGTGAGATACCAGAGGAAAAGAGGGGCCAAAAATCTTCTTTGGGGCATGAGATTTGGGTGGGCTTCTATCTTCCTTAGCATGAACAAAGGAGGAGACCGATCTCCTCTCAGGTGAGAGACCTAGAACTATTCTAGAGTTTTTGAGTGAGAAAAAAATCAAAGAGAAAAGGATCTTCATCAGATTTTTCTCCATCATCCAGCATCCTCCTCTGATCTATCTTCGACATCGAAAAGGTCTGAGGCAATCAAAAGAAGAGATCAAATCAGATCTGCCATCAGAAGCTGACTACACGAGCTAGCATGGGCTGATCGGTCTGAGGGCTTCGTGTGGACCATTTGTAGAGGCCGGATGCTTGTGTGGCTGTGAGCAATTAGAGAGGACTTTCAAATCTATGTTCTCGATCATGGAGTTTGACTACCCATGCTCAGGTATTAGGTTCAGAACCCTAGAGTGGTAGATTAAATCTATTACTAAATGCTATTTTTTGGTTCACATGCTTGTCATTTTAGATTTAGATTTTTACGCATCAAAATTTATGTTATAGATCCATTTGTAAGAGTTTTAAGATCAAATCTTATACATGTATTTATAGATTAAACAGTTTAATCTAATATTCTTTCGTTAAAAATTTTTGAAATGCATGCATGAAACCCCAGCGCAAATTTTCAGCGAGAACATAATTGAGTAGGGTTGCTCTTCCCACCAAGCAAAGAACTTTCCACCGCCAATTAGAAATCCTCCTAGTAACCTTCTCATGAAAAGCTAAAAAAGTTTCAGATCTCAATGGCTTGCTAGACAAAGGGATACTAAGGTAGTCCCACACCCCAATAACTTCATGCATAGCAAGAAGCCTATAAATTTGCCTTTTGATTCTCCTAGGGATAGCTGGGCTAATCATGATTTGGGACTTTGATAGATTAATAGCTTGACCAGAGATAGAACAATAGACATCAATGACAGCTTTCATATAGCCTACATCCCAAACATTAGCCTTTGCCACCACCAAGCAATCATCCGCAAAGAAAAGATGAGAAACTGTAGGCCCTCCCCTCTGAACCTTATAGGATTTCAAAAGATTGATACTCACTACATAATGAAGGAATTTGGAAAGGACCTAAATAGAACAAAGAATAAACAAGTAAGGTGACAAAAGGCAACCCTGTCTTAATCCACTGGTGGTATGAAACCATTGAGAAGGGGAACCATTGACTAGAATAGCAAATTTTGGTGAAACAATGCATCCCTTAATCTAAGTTATAAATAGAGGATGAAATCCAAATTGAGATAAAACTTGAAAGAGAAAGGGCCAATGCACTTGGTCAAATGCCTTTTCCATATCGAGCTTCATGAAAGCCAACCCCCTAGAAGGAGAAGCTTTCTCAAGAGTATGCATTATTTCTTGAGCTAACAAAATATTTTTAGTAATGTTTCGACCATGGATAAAGGCTCCTTGTTCGAGTGATATGATGGCTGGAAGAAGAGGTTTAAGTCTATTAGCTAGGATTTTGGTAGCTATCTTATAAATGGTGTTACACAAAGTGCTCTATCTAAAATCTGAGATGTGAAGTGAGTTGCTCTTCTTTGGCAGTAGAGTAATATAGATTTTTTTCCAAGCATCCGGCATCATAGTCTTTGTAAAGAAATAATGAATACCTTTGAAGACATCTCCTTTAATTATATCCCAAAAATAATGGAAAAACATGGCTAAGAAACCATCTGGTCTAGGGCCTTGTCACTTTGCAAACCCCAGACAACATCCTCCACCTCTTCCATGGTCACCATTTGGATTAATTAGGCATTTAGATCCTCTGAAATCACTGATGAAAGAATTGGAATGTCTAGCTCTTCAATATCTTGTTGAGTAGCCCATCGATCATTAAAAGGTACAAATAACATTTAGTAATTTCCTTAAATATGTACCTCTTGTCCTTGTGCATTATGAAGCATTGAAATCTGATTACCCCTCCTTCGAATCATAATAAAATGATGGAAAAAGGAAGTGTTAGCATTGCCCTTGTTCAACCAAGAGATTTTAGATTTTTATTTCCATAAAATCTCTTGAAGATGAAGGTTCTTGTGATATGCTTGGAGACAAGATAATAGCTGAAAATGCTAATCAGCCATGAGATCTTGACATTGAGATTCTAATAATTGAAGTTAGTTAAACTTGTTATACAATTGCTACCCCTTGGTGAAAAGGTTTCTGATTTGATGCTTCCATCTCATAATTGCTTTTCTAGCATTAGATAATAGCATCATTAACCTAACACCAGGAGAGAAGCTTTTAGTACAATGCCAAGCTTGAGTGACTACTTCCTGAAATCCCTCACAATGAAGCCAAAACTTTTCAAAGCAAAAGAGTGGTGGATTTCAGAAAATTTCACCAATTAGAGATATCAAAAGTGGGCAATGGCCCGAGGCAAACCTAACAAGGTGGGAAACAGTTGCATCTTCAAAACACTTTAACCATGAGTAAGATGCAAAAGAGTGATCAATTCTTTCCCACACTCTAGCCAGCCCTAGCCGATTATTGCACCAAGCAAACCAAGGACCTTGACAACCCAAATCTACAAGGCTATATCTCTACAAAAAGCATCTGAACTCTCTGATATCCCTATCCACATAAAATGACTTCCCTTCTTTTTTATTTCAGGGTTGACAATGCAGTTAAAATCACCGACAAGAAGCAAAGCTAAGCCCATAGATAACACCGCTTCAACTTGCTACCAGAGAACCCTCCTTTCCACTCCATAAGTGCTAGTGTACATTACACACAAGACCCATGGGGGTTTCTGATCTACTAAAATAACACCGAATGCCACCTGTCGGTTAGCATAAGTGAAATTGATATTGCCAACCCCTTTGTGCCATACTATTAAAATTCCTCCAAAAACCCCAATGGTAGGAATCATATAAATATTCCACACTTGCCCCAAAATCCTTTAAACCCACTCTTTCCCTTGATTTGACAACCTCATCTCCAAAAAATAGCAGATATCTAGCTTAAACTGGCTAATCATCATTCTAGAGTAAAAAGCAAAGGGGGGCTTGGCAGCAACCCTGTAGTTCCATGAGAGGATCTTCATAGGTTAGAAAGAGAGAGTGCTCCCAAACCCCCTTCAGTCACACATGATTTCTTCCTTGAAGAATCTTTAATAGACATACCACTTCTAGAAATGTTTTCTAAGGTAAATTGAAGTTGATTGAAGTATGAAGAAAAATCATGAGAAAATTTACCCTGATGAGTGTGCAAGCTTGGGTTAGAAGGAGCCTCAAATGATGAGCTAGAAGCTTGCACATCTTGCTGGTTGACAGCATGAGTGGCATTAAAGGATCCCACTAGTCTCCATACTTCCGTACAAGAGCTCTTATATGTTTTGGAACTAAAGCATTGGTAGATTGCAACCGGATCTTCTCTTCTCTAGTCGGTGACTCCTTGAGAATTATAACTTTAGAAATAAAAAGAGAAATCGAGCTAGATGAATGGTTGACTAGTGACACTTAGTGGGAGATCTTTTTCGCTTGTCCTTTAGAATTATTAAAGCTGATGAAGTAGGTGAGGTAACCGCTATGTCCATACTTTGGGCTTCTGAATGCTCCGTAGGATCATCAGTCGCCAATGGACCAAATCGGGATCCCGATCCGCTTGCATGGGCTTTGTCGGCACCAATAGATGGAGATTCAAGTGATAATTATCTAGAAGTTTTCTTAGGAAGGGACCATGCATCTGAAGATTATCCACCAGTAGAAGCAAAAAAGGGTTTTTGATTGACTGTTTTGTTGACTCCGGAGTACCTGGTACCCTGGCCACATGAATCCAAGGTCCATAAACTTGTTTGGACTCCTGAATCTTCGCACAACTATAGGATTCCATAGTTCTTCCGAGAAGCCCATAGGAGTAGCACAAATCCAGCAGCTCTTCGTAACTGAATTCTGCCATATAAAATTATCCTTCACCCTAATTCTTGTTCCTAGGCAAACCAACTTTGATTCATCCATTAATATACAAACACTAGCAATCCCTTCCTGGTAGATGATTTTGTCCAATCGTCAAGGAACAAAGGAGATCCTGTTACAGACATAATTTTAAAAATGTTCTCCCTATCCCATAATTCTATGGGAAGGCTTGGTAACTGAATCCAAACCCTAAGTTGGTGAACATCATCCTGACTAGGATTGAAATTCGATCTCCAACTTTTCAATGCAAGCAACTGGCTGGCTAAAGGCCAAGGGCCTCTGGCCAAGATATGGCCTTGGACCACCTCTGATGGTAGGTCAAAAAGTAAGACACCATTTGAGAGTGAGGAAACTTAAAATTTGCCTTCTACATTCCTATTAGATGTATGTCCTAGAAGCCAATATGACTGACATATTGTAATAAATGTAGGATATAATTTTATACTTAATACATTAATTTGATCAATAAAAGGGCAAGTTTAATTTTCATTCAAGAGTGATGTGTCCTTGAATCATCCATAGAATTAATACTTCAATACATATTCTCAAGGTGTTAAGAATTAGAAGCATGCATAATTAATTTTTAAATACTTTCGATTATAGTATCATCATAAGGATGGTGATCGATCCGGATAGACCGACACACAGATCGCTTCCTTTAGAATAGATATCTCTGATCTATAGTGTAAAGACACTGAGCAACGAGTGTGGATAGTTGTTCGAGAATAACTAATACTGAGCATGACCATATGAGAGATTACTTAGATCTCTAATCAATCATTAGTGATTATCTCAATATTATAGTTATGTAAATGATCCTTTAATCTATGATGGTATGATTGCTCACAGTGAGGTTACTGGATACATAAATATGGCCTCATTGAGATCTTGTAGTGGATATTAATGATGGTTGATCCATTGTAAGAGTATGATGTACATCTGGATGGAATCTATCGATCTTGATAGAGAGAGTAGTCCTATAGGATTTGAGAGGCTAAGTTCAAGAGTCTATGGCCATAGCAGTATGATTGATGAAAAAGAGTTTCTATGAGGATCATAATTAGACTTAAGCTAATCGAATCTATCATATGACTAATGATGAGGTTTGACTATTTATCCACGACCTGCCATCTAGTCGAAACTCATAATAGAGAAACTGCATCACATGTGAACTACACCTTGAGGTACTATTTCGGTTCTACTGGATTGTCACTACATACTGCGAGGTGTTACTGATAGATTATGAGAGCTCACTAGGGTTGCTCAAGATCGACAATCCTTGATGAGTTAGAGTGAAATCGTTCTGATCATTGAAAAGAGTTTTAATGATACTATGATAGAGATCATAGTATATCTCACTACCAGATAGAATTAAATCTATAGAGTCACACAACAAAAAGATTAGATCTGGAATAAGTAATTGAGCTTATGAAGTCTTAATTAGATTTAGACAAAATCTATTGGGTTCAGGATAATCTTGCTAGCACATGGTTGAACCTAATTTTTTCTTTGCACTTAAATTTATTATTTGATAAGATTAATTCAAGTTAATTATTTACTTATGATCTAAATAAATTAGATTCATTGGGTTTTAATTATTTGGTGCCTAGGGTTTTGGATCATCTGAATTAAGGGTTCAAACTCTTAATCAATTTTCTTGATTATTTGCATGGAGCGCCACTTGATTTGATCAAGTTGGGTATGCCCACTTAAAAGAGGGCATGTGGGACTAGCATGGGGCATCCCCTAGGCCCCATGTGGCATGTGAAAATATGGGTACAAAGGCTCCAATAGTTGGCACCTAATGGATCTCCTAAAGGGAGTCAAATATCTAAGGCTACAAGGATTCCTAATGCAAGTAAGACTTGTATTAAGGGGCTATTTGGTTATGAATAGGATTCAAACCTTTTGCCTATTTAAAAGAAGACTTCTCTAAGGCTCTTTACATCAAAATTCCAACAGCCCCCATGCCTCCTAAGAGTCCCCATGCCTTTCCTTCTCTTCTCTCCATTGGATCCAATGTCCAAAGGAGTTGGGCATCTGATAAACACTTAATTTAAGTCATTTAAAATAGAAAATTATATTTAATTTATTTTATTTATTAAAAATTTGATGCTTCTTTTTATGTTTTACAAGAAAGGGATCGTCGATACAAAGAGTCCGATTCACAGATCAAAAAGACTCAAGTTTGAAGAAAATTAGACTTAAAATAAAATTAAAATAAAAGAAGGATGCATACGGTATTATAAAAAATGAAGATACTATGCAAGGAATCCAAAAAGGATATAGGCATCATTTTAAAGAAACAAAAGTTTCTTTTTGTAATCAAAAAGCCTAACAGCTAACGGGCGCGCGGTAGTGCGGGCATGCAGCAGTGCGAGCGTGCGGCAGTCCGGGCGCGCGGCAGTGCGGGCGTGGGTGCGCAGCATGGTGGGTTCGTGGGGAGTTTGTGCTGGTGGACACAGTGGCGAACAGGCGGACGCTCATGATAGCAGACGGATCTAAAAATTAAAGGAAAAAATATAATACTTGGAAATACTTCAAGAGGAAGAATTTATATTTACTTTATCTGCTTGTGATCTTTCCATCTCATCTGCTTATGCTTGCATAACCTAGACCTTAATCTAAAATTAATTAGATGTTGACCCCTAAGGATTTCGAGCTTATTAAGACAAGTGACCCTGAGAGTTGAACCAGGTTAGACTTGGTCAGCTAGTTGGCGTCTAGGCAAGTGGTTTACGAGACGACTGGGCCCGAAGGAAGGTGATTTTTAATTGGTTCCGTTCGCTGACCTGACCAATTTAATTGGTGTCTAAGGAAAGCAACGGAGGGACTCCCACCAACCTTACACTTATCTGGCCAGTTGGTTGGTCAAGCTCCGACTTGGAGGGCTTGAAGGCTAATTACAGCTATGAGCTGTCTAGAACTAGGGTAACTTTAGGATAGAGAGTCCACTACGTGCTAACTTGATTGTAATTAAAATCTAACCACAACTAATTCTTCTATTAGTTTTAGGGCTTCTTAGGATCTCTTCTTTAGAACTTTTTTCTCTCTTCTCTTCTCCACTTAATAAAAAAAAAAATCCTTAACAGACTAGGATAGTCCTACATAGACTTTTTAGTTGCATGTTAGGTCGACGATCACTAAAACCCGACTTGCAACCATTAGACGAAGAATTAGAAAAGACTCTTAGGACTATCTAAGTTAGAAACATGACGGCACCTGGTGAGGCTAATCCTCCATGCTCATTGAGAGAATATTTCACTCCATCCTCGTATACCTACTCTCCATGCATTCAAGCACCTCCAGTAGAAGCTACCCAATATGAGATTAAGTCTAGCATTATTCAAATATTGCCATCATTCTATGGACTTAGTAACGAGGACCCATACAAACACTTGGATGAATTTTTTGAAATTTGTTCCACAGTAAAAATTCAAAACTTCTCCGATGATGCCCTTAGGTTGAAACTGTTCTCTTTCTCACTTAAAGACAAAGCCAAGCATTGGTTAAACTCCTTAGACTCTATAACCATTTCAACTTGGGAACATCTTCAGAGAGAATTTCTCAAGAAATACTTTTCAATTAGAAAAACAAATCAAATTAAAAAAGCTATCACTAGTTTTTTCCAATTGGAGGGTGAACTTTTTCATGAGACATGGGAAAGGTTAAGGGACCTCATTCGTAAATGTCTACACCATGATGTCCCTAAATGGCAACTTTGTTAGTGTTTTTATGATGGTCTATCAGAGAAACACCGACAAATGGTTGATGCATCATGTGGTGGGACATTCATACTAAAGAGTGAGGATGAAGCCTGGCAGCTCTTTGAAATACTTAGTGAGAATTTCCTACATCATATGTCTGCCACCTCTAAAGAACAACCCATGCTTCAACAACAAAAAAGTAGAATTTATCAGGTTGGAAACATCATGGATATCCACAGTAAGGTAGATGAACTGTCCCAAAAATTAGACCGTCTTCTAAATACTGGACAATCCCCGATTCCACCTAACCCAATCCAAGAAGTTTGTGCATTGTGTGCAAGTCTGAACCATTTTATTAGTGAATGCCCAGCCACACCTCAATTTTCTGAGTTTGTGTACAAACAGGTTCAGCAAGCTCAAGTCCAACAAGCTCGTAGATCAGGAAACAATCCATATTCGAACACTTATAATCCCGACTGGAGAAACCATTCAAATTTTTTCTGAAGATCACAACCAGTGGTTGGTCCTGCCGCACCTCGACCTCAATATCAAGACCCAACATATAGGCATGGACCATACCATCAATTTCAAAATGCTCCTCAATCGTCTACTACTGGTCATATCTCAGCTTTTGAGGAAAAAATTCTAAAAGCACTAGAACGATTAGAAGTCAATACTCAAACCCTTAACTCCCACACACAATCCATTGCTAAGCTAGAGACCCAAATAGGTCAATTAGTGACTGCATTCAGTAGGAGGGAAGGAGAAAAATTACCTAGCCAACCCGAGAGCAACCCAAGAGGGCAATTTATGATTGAGAGCTCTAATACCCCAGAAGCTTTTTCTGAACATGCCAAATCAATCATGACTCTGAGAAGTGGGAAGGTCATTAAACACACTAGTAAAACTAATGAGACCGACCCTAAACCTCTAACCGAAGTCAAATCACCCAAGAACAAGGAGGACCTTAAAATAGAGAATGAACCAACTGCACCGGAATCATCTTACTTGCCTAAAGCTCCATTTTTGGATGCCCTGAAAAGCTCTATTCCTGCAGATAAGAAGGGAAAAAAACTCGACGAGATGTTGGAATTGTTTAAGCAAGTCCAAATTAATCTTCCCCTTCTAGACGCAATCAAATAGGTCCCTGCTTATGCCAAATTTTTGAAAGATTTGTGCACCTAAAAATATAAATCTAGATCACAAATTTCAAAGAAAGTATGCCTCACTAAACAGGCTAGTTCTGTCTTCCAGCATGCCACTCCTCCAAAGCTTAAGGACCCAGGAGCCCCCATCATTTCTTATGTTATAGGAGATTATCACATTGAAAAAGTTCTTCTGGACTTAGGGGCAAGTGTAAATCTTTTACCTAGTTCAGTGTATGAACTTTTTGGATTCGGAGAACTGAAACCCACATCAGTCACACTGCAATTAGCTGACAGATCAATTAAGGAACCACGTGGAATGCTTGAGGATATCTTGGTCAAGGTAGATGAGTTTTACTTTTCAGTTGATTTTTTGATTCTCGATATGGAACTAAGTGCCAACCCAAGATAAATTCCCATTATCTTAGGATGACCCTTCCTAGCTACGGCAAATACATGCATTAATTGTAGGACAGGAGTCATGGACGTATTGTTTGGGAATAAGAAACTGAGACTGAATGTGTTTGGTGCTTCCCAAGGACCATCAATGGATAGTTGCTTCGAAGTAGATACACTAGAAGACATTATAGAAGATGCAACACCCATAATTCTAGCACCAGACCCCTTAGATACTTGCTCGGCTCACTTTGGAGTGTATGACTTTAAGGGATATATGAAAGAAGTTAACACCTTGTTGGATACACCACACGATAAAACCACTCCTCCATGGACAATCAAGTATGAGCCATTGCCCACATTAGCCAGTACACCAATAGTCCCATCTTTAGAATCACCACCTACGTTAGAATTGAAACCCCTTCCTGCTATGCTCAAGTATGTATTTCTAGGACCCAATGACACCCTCCCGGCAATCATTGCATCAGACTTGACCCCTAATCAGGAAGCACAATTGGTTGGTATTCTGAAGGAACACAAAGAGGCTATCGGTTGGTCCATTGCCGATTTAAAAGAAATTGACCCCTCCATTTGCATGCACCATATTCATTTTGAGGCAAATACCAAACCCCATCGAGACATGCAGAGGAGATTGACCCCAAACATGCGTGAAGTAGTAAAGAAAGAAGTGGTAAAGTAGTTAGATGCTGGAATCATCTACCCCATATCAGATAGTAAATGGGTCAGTCCCACTCAAGTAGTACCTAAGAAATTAGGTATTACTGTGGTTGAGAACGAAGAAGGTGAACTGCTTCCCACTCGCATATCATCTGGATGGCGAGTATGCATAGATTATAGAAAACTAAATGCTGTTACTAGGAAGGACCATTTTTCATTGCCCTTCATCGATCAAATCTTAGAACGGTTAGCAGGATAAAGTTTCTTCTATTTTCTTGATGGTTATTCAGGGTACAATCAAGTACCTGTATTTTTGGATGACCAAGAAAAGACTACCTTCACCTGCCCCTATGGCACCTTCACTTTTCGGCGTATGCCATTCAGGCTCTGCAATGCACCCGCTACATTTCAACGGTGCATACTGGCCATTTTTCGGATATGGTGGACAAATGTCTTGAAGTTTTTATGGATAATTTTTTTGTGTTTGGAACCACCTTTGAGGATTGTCTCCATAATCTTTTCAAAGTTCTTAAACGGTGTATGGAGACAAATCTCATCCTAAGTTGAAAAAAGAGCCATTTCATGGTGCAGAAAGGAATTGTATTAGGACATATTATTTCTGAAAGAGGGATCGAGGTAGATAAAGCCAAAGTTGAGGTCATTTCAAAACTACCACCCCCTACTTCGGTCTGACAAATACGATCCTTCTTAGGTCATGCCGAATTTTATAGATGCTTCATCAAAGACTTTAGCAAGATTTTAAGACCCCTGTGCAATCTGTTGGCCAAGGACACACCATTTATCTTTGACGAAGACTGTTTGAAAGTATTCAACACATTACGAACAGCCCTGACAACAGCACCCATAATAAAACCCTCTGACTGGTCCATTCCATTTGAGATTATGTGTGATGCCTCTGACTTTGCAATAGGTGCTGTCTTAGGCCAAAAAATCAATAAGGAGCTACATGTGATCTATTATGCTAGCAAGACTCTTTTCGATGCCCAATTAAACTACACCATAACAGAAAAAGAGCTACTAGCAGTAGTGTTCGTCCTTGAAAAATTTTGCTCATATCTGTTAGGGTCTAAGGTTCTAGTTTACTCTGATCATGCAGCTCTGAAATATCTCCTCTCAAAGAAAGATACTAAACCATGTTTGATCAGATGGATCCTTCTTTTACAAGAATTTGATCTGGAAATCCGAGATAAGAAGGGTTCTGAGAATGTGGTAGCTGATCACATCTCCAGGATCTTAGTTGAACACACGATAGGCATAGATGAGGTCAAAGAGAAATTTTCTGACGAACAACTTTTTGCAATCTCCTCTAGCCGTCCTCCATGGTTTGCCCATTTTGTCAATTACTTGTCAACAGGACAAGTACCTTCTCACTGGATAAAATAAAAAAAAGATCGATTTTTTTTATAAATTAAACATTATTTCTGGGAGGAACCTGAACTATTCAAATACTGTCCTGACCAAGTTATTCGCCATTGTGTCCCCGAGAGTGAATTCCAAAGCATTCTCACTTTTTGTCATTCTTCGGCATGTGGGGGATATTTTAGTGGAAGAAAAACTACAGCAAAAGTGCTGCAGAGTGGGTTTTATTGGCCAACACTTTTCAAGGATGCACTTGAATTTGGCCGAAGTTGTCTGCAATGTCAGCAAACAGAAAATTTATCCAAGAAGGATATGATGCCACTGACCCCCATTTTAGTAGTAGAAATCTTCGATGTTTGGGGGATTGATTTCATGGGACCTTTTCCAGCCTCATTTGGATTCGAATATATTCTGGTGGTAGTTGATTACGTGTCAAAATGGGTGGAGGCAATAGCTACATGGACTAATGATAATAAAGTTGTAACTAGTTTTATCCAACGAAACATCATTAGTCGATTTGGCTTCCCAAGGGTGATCATTAGTGATGGGGGGACTCATTTTATGAATAAATATTTTGAAGCACTTATGAAAAAATATAATATTACACACAAAGTGGTCACACCATATCACCCCCAAACTAATGGTCAGGTAGAGGTGTCAAATAGGGAGATTAAACATATTTTAGAAAAGACGGTTAGGCCCGATAGAAAGGATTGGTCTCTTCGCTTAGATGATGCATTATGGGCTTACCGTACAGCTTTTAAAACCCCATCGGTATGTCATCCTACCGACTAGTTTATGGCAAAGCTTGCCATCTGTCGGTTGAATTAGAACATCGTGCACTCTGGGCCATACGAATGTTTAATTTTAACATGAAGAATGCAGGTTCTAATCGAAGGTTGCAAATCAATGATCTGGAAGAACTTCGCAACGATGCATACGAGAGTTCATGAATTTACAAGGCTCGAACCAAAGTATTTCATGACAAATATATCTCTAGAAAATCATTTGAGCTAAATCAAAAGGTATGGCTTTTCAATTCCAGGTTACGTCTTTTTCCCAGTAAACTTCGATCCCGATGGGATGGACCTTTCATTGTCACACAAATATTCCCACATGGAGCAATTGAAATTTATGACCCCTGGAATGGCAATACATTTAAGGTAAACGGCCAACGTCTGAAGCCATATGTAGATGAAATTGCACATAAAGAATGAATCGACACTATCTACCTGTGTGATCCACTTTATAATGAATAATAAACTTGACATCTGGCTGAAGACGTAAAACTTAGCGCTTGTTGGGAGGCAACCCAATGATTTCATATTTTTTTTTATTTTACTGTAGCTGCAAGAATTTAGAATAAGAGCCTATTAATCAATGAAGCTATCTTCAACTTTCGAAGTAAAATTATCCCAAGTGCACTCTCTCCTTTTATTTTCTTTGCTTTCCTACTCCATTGAGGATAATGTAGATTAAGTTGGGGGGGGGGGAAAATTAATCAAATCTTCGAGTATGGTCAGAAATAATTAGTTTTGTGTATCCAAATTTTATTTTGATTAAGAGTCAATTAGGCATCCTAATCAATGAATGATTAACGGTCAAGATAATTTTAGAGATACTGAAGAATAAATTATTAAGAAAATCCAATGAATGGTAGGGTTTAGACTAGACCAAATTTTAAGAGTGATTCTACAATCCTCTTCTTACTGATCTCAATAAAGAATCTGCTTCATGAGAGATTGGGTGGAAAGGTTGAGGTATGCAAAAATTCTTTTTAAAATTTACTTTAAAAAAAAACACATTGATTTCCTACTGAGTAACCGGGCCCCTTCGCCTAAGTAAGCATTGTGGTTCACGTAAAAAGGTGGGCAATGTTAAAAAAAAAAAATAGTGGATAATAAGAGGACTAAATTACAAGAAGATAATAAACCTCTCTCACATTAAGTTAGAAGATTTAAAGAGTAAAGTGGAGAGTTGGTGAAAGAAAAGCTCTTGAAATTTCTTTAGTTAATACTCAACCACTAATTGGGTCAAATTGATAATCCAATGAAGTATCTCTTTAATGGTCTGATCAGGTATCATCTACCTTTTGGGATGCCTAACCTAACTTTTGATTTAAGATCGAGTCAGTACACAATGCTGATATATCTATTTTACTCGAGGATGAGCAAAATTCAAGTTGGAGGGTGTGATAAATACTTAATTTAAGTCATTTAAAGTAAAAAATTATATTTAATTTATTTTATTTATTAAAAATTTGATGCTTCTTTTTATATTTTATAGGAAAGGGATCATTGATACAAAGAGTCCGATTCACAGATCAAAAAGACTCAAGTTTGAAAAAAATTAGACTTAAAATAAAATTAAAATAAAAGAAGGATGCATACGGTATTATAGAAAATAAAGATACTATGCAAGAAACCCAAAAAAGATATAGGTGTCATTTTAAAGAAACAAAAGTTTCTTTTTGTAATCAAAAAGCCTAACAGCTAACGGGCGCGCGGCAGTGCGGGCGCGCGGCAGTGCGAGCGCGCAGCATGGCGGGTTCGTGGGGAGTTTGTGCTGGCGAATATAGTGGCGAACAGACGGACGTCCATGATAGCAGATGGATCTAAAAATTAAAAAAAAAAATATAATACTTGAAAATACTTCAAGAGGAAGAATTTGTATTTTCTTTATCTGCTTGTGATCTTTCCATCTCATCCATCCATCTTTTAGTCCTTAGTATTTTTTTTAGTCCCACATCTGAAAATCATGTAAAACTTCTCCCTCCTAACACCTATAAAAAGGCTCTTGTACTCCCATTTGAGGATCATCCCAGAAATCCTTCTAGAGTCTTACATAGAGGAAGAGAAAGGAACTATTTCATGAGCAGCTAGGCTAGCAGTCTCGGGAGTAGAGAAGAAATTTTGTAACGACACAGAGTGGGTTTATTGTTCTAAACTTTCTTGTATTTCTTTATATGCAATAAAGATTATGTTTTTTACTTAAATCGTCATGAGTTCTTTATTTGCTCTCTTTCATATACTTTTATTTATGCTTTCCTGTTAGATTAATATTAGGACCAACTTTTACTTTCCAGAGACGCACCGTGATCTACGGGTACGGGGCGTGCTGAGAAAAGAAGAGTTATTTACCTAGTACTTTTCGAAGATGCACCATGATCTACGGGTACAGAGTGTACCGAGGAAAGATAGATATTTTTTTTAAGATTAATCGTATCTATTTAATTAAAAAAAAAAGAGATACAACTCTATTAGTGCAAAATTAATTCAAAACTCTCGAGCTCTTTATTTTCTAATTACATCAATTTTAAGATAATTTATTTTTTAAATCAAAATAATGCTTCCTTCTTTTATTTTGCAATCTCAACTTAGCCCAAGGTCCCTGAGGATACGATCTCGACTCATCCTACCTACGTAGTGAGTAGAGTTATTTTTGATGCTATCAACGACTACGCATCAGCATCCTCCATCTCTATACCCAAGAGGAGCTTGGGTGTCTCCTTTTCTTGCTAGTTTTCAGACTTTGGTTGTTTTATAATCAAGAAAAGAAGAGAAGAAAAGGATCAAGAAAAGAATCAAACAGTTGATCGCGATCCAGACTTCGTTTAGATTCACAGGGTGATTATTCTTAAAGAAGAAAGATCAACACCAAAGAGGGCTATTTCAGACTGATCTTGAGTAGATATCCATAGAGGCCAGACACTTGTATGGCTAAGAAAGAACCTACTCTCTTTCAGATCTAGATTTGAAGAAAGATATTATAAAACAGGTATGTAATTCGATCACATATTTAATTTCAGCATAAAATTCAGCATGTGTTCAATTTCAGCATATGAAGTAGATCTTTGTATTCTATATTTTATAAATACATGATTTAGATTAAAAGATATTTTAATCTTCTATTTACAGTATTATTTATAAAAAAAAAATTTGAAACACACATGCATGCCCGAACATGAAACTCCAACAATTCCATCTAACTGTCAACTCTTTTTGGATAAAATCAAAAGGAAACCCTCTTCCCATGAACTTACCTACCAAATAGGCCTTCCACCAGACACAAGATAGGTCAATCTCCTCATCCACAAAGATGACCACCTAAGAAAAGCACTCCTCTAGGATGGCCACCTCTTTGACGGATGCTGAAGATGATTCTCATCAAAATTTGCGTTGCCTTGTAACTACTTGAGACCATGATCTAGGAGCTTCAAAGGACTCATGTCTTTGCTTTGGGACTGTAGTCCTAGGTGGAGAGCCATTGACCCCCTTCTACTTCAAATTAGAGGTTTAATGGAGCTCCCCCCATGAAACCCCCTTCCCTGGGTGTCTTCTCAATGTTATCCCACACCACCTTCCCACCCGATTTTGGTTGCCTCAGAGGTGAAGATGAACCTAGCAAGAAAACCTTTGTAGAGTCAAATTTCTCCTTGGTCTTGTCCAAGATCTTCTTTCCCAAGTTGGGATTAGCCACAGATGCACCTTGCACTTCCTTCCCTGAGGATGAAAACCCGGTAGGCTTGGAAGCTTTTTGTAGATCGAGCTTAACACTACCTCTTTTATTCCAGAGGTCAAAGACTCCATAGAGAGGGTAGAGTTCATTGGATCTGAACTCTCTCCTCCTTCTCCAGCATGTTTTCTTCCAAAAATTAGGTTCACTATCGTCACTTTTCCACTTTCTCTCTCTTTCTCCATGACAGACTTTTCTCCCAAAAATAGGGTTTCTTTTCTATCTTCTAACACATGATCACATCCTTCCTTGGAAAGGAATTTGGCAACCATGGTTTAATAGCAAGCAATTGTCCTGAGACAATCCATGGTTCCTTCATTAAAATAGAGTGTCTTATTGATTTCTTCTAACTTGAATTAGAATAAATCAGTAGCCTTCCACCAGCAAACACCTCAATATCATTGATTGGTAGCCTACACTAGAGGTGGCAACAGGTTGCGTATGGGTCAAGTCGATCGATACCCATACCCACCCCACCCACAAAAAATCTATACCCATACCTACCCCATACTGATCCTGCCCCATGCCGATGTTATGTCGGGTCGGGTCAGGCTCCAAGAACGGATCGGCTTAGCTTGGGTATACCCAAAATTTTGATACAATTAAAAAAAAAATATGTAGTGGAATAGAGCTCCATAAATTAAAAATTTTGTATGTTCATGATTTCAGATTTTATTTGTAAAGATCAGATGCAACTACTTTTCATATAACGTATCATATACACAATCTTAGGATTTTTGAAAAAATAAAATTTTCTTTTCACATTCATCTTCATAGGATATAGTCACAATGGCACCCTTACATATCATAAGAGGATCCAATTGAATAGAAAAAAGAGATATCTAATCTCTATTACCTCTTATGACCGGATGGCCTGATGACAAATCTAATCCGATTACTTCGCTACTCAGATCATCTAATCTAAATAATTCAAATATAATCTAAATTATTTTAGATTTGATTATTATATTTTGATCCAATCAAAATTAGATAATAATCATCATAAATAAAAATTATATATTTTAAATTAAAATCAGATTTTATAAAGATCAGCACAAACTAGGACAACCTTTGCACTGTAAGGGATAAACCTTATAGCAGGACAATCTTATATCAGTTTGTACGATCAGATCTATAACTAATTTTAGATCTAAATATCATATATCAGATCTAATCTAAATTAAAATATAGATCTACATGCATATAATATCATGTCATATCGAACCATGATTCTGATACCACTATTGGGATGCGCAGGAGTTTCATGCATGCATTTCAAAATTTTTTAGTGAAAGAATATTAGATTAAACTATTTAATCTATAAATATATGTATAATATCTGATCTTAAAACTTCTATAAATAGATCTATGACATGAATTTATATGCATAAAAATTTGAATCTAAAATAACAAGCATGTGAACTCAAAAGATAGTATTTAGTAATAGATCAAATCTACGATTTCTAGGATCCAAAATCCAATACCTGAGCATGGTAGTCAAACTCTATGATTGAAAATATAGATCTAAAAGTCTTCTCTGATTGCTCATAGTCGCACAAGTGTCCGACTTCTACGGATGGTCCATATGAAACCTCTCGGACTAATCAGCCCTCTGCGGGAGTGCTAGCTCGTGCTGTTAGCTTCTGATGGCAGATCTAACTTGATCTCCTTCTTCAATCACCTCAAACCTTTTTGATGGTGAAGATGGATCAGAGATGGATATTAAATAGTGAAGAAAAATTAGATGAAGACTCTTTTCTCTTTGATTGTTTTCTCACCCAAAAATCTAGAATAGTTTTAGGTCTCTCACCAAAAGGAGAACGGTCTCCTCTCTTGTTCATGCCAAGAAAAAAGGAAAACCACCAAATCCTTACATTCAAAAATAGTGTTTTCGACCCTCTTTCTCTCTGATTTCTCATAGTGAAAAGTTCCCATCATTTGGCACACAAAATTATGGCCTTATTATGGTTGTCGCACAAACCTGATAAAACAAGATAAAGGCTGGAGTTTGTTGCAATTCAAACTCTTTTGAATTTTAATTTGACTCTAACTTTTTTTTACCCATATCTAGCTTAAAGAAAGACTTATCAAAAAAATTAGGTATGAAAATCAATTGAAAAGATCTTTTTTTATCATACACAATAGATCCTTTCAAAAGTAGCCAACGTGTGGAAGGATATAGATAAGGTTTTAAGTTGAAATTCAAACTAATTTGAATTCAAATCAAAACCAACCAATTTTTATCCTTAATGGGTGACAAAAAAAAGATTATTTTCTAGTTTTCTCATATACAAACTAATTTTATACGGTGAGAAAAGGCGTGATACAATTTAGGTAGCACAAGGGATAGAGTCCTATTCATTTGGGACTCTAGGGTTTAACCAATTGAATTTCTTTCAAATTCAATCTAATTAAATCTAAATAAAATATGATGAATCTAATCTAATTAGACTTCTATGATCTTAATTAAATTTAATCAAATCAATAAATTAATTGAGCCATAGATCTGATCAAATCAGGATCATTTCTTTCTTACTGATTAGATCATCTCATAACCTAATTAGACTTGACTTGATTGAATCAAATTCAATTAGACTTCTTTCAGACTTTAATGCTTAATCAAATTGAGCTAATTAGTGATCTAATTACTAATTAATCTTCCATTAATGATAGAGTCTAAGTCTAGTGTGACTCTTTTCTAGAGTCCCCATCCAGTGGGACTCTTCAGCAGAGTCTCCATCCAATGGGACTCTTCACCAGAGTCTCTGTTGATTGAGACTCTTCAGATTAACCATGTGATCGGAGAAAAATTTTTAATGTGTGTGACTCTGTAGGTTTAAATCTAAGCCAGGAGCATAGAAATAGATTCCTGTACCAATCAGAGTAACCATCTAGCAATGATACCCGACGTTCGGATAGGCTGAATGTATGCAAAGCAACACTCAAGAACCTATTTGAATATAGTTACTGTATAATTCATCCCTTCAACCTTTGATGCTAGGATGACTTGGAGTTTAAACTGTCAACTCTTAATGGTACATCCATTATGTCTCAACCTAATAAATCCTGTGACTCCTCACAAGGATTACCCTGGTCAAGGTCTTACTAAATTGAAACACAAAGTATTCTCTCCAATCTCTTAGAGTGGTCAATTCTATCTTGACTCATGCACCAACTTCACAAGTACTTGACTGTATCCAAAAATTTTTCGATCTTGAATTAAAAATTTAGGTAGTCCGACATCAAAACACAGTGAGTTGCTTGCAAGTCACCGTGATGATCTCAGATTGGAAGGATACTTATATCTATATTTCTTTAGAGTGACTCTTGATAACAGAGTACTCTGGAGTTGGTCGCATTCAGTAAAATATACTCCTACATTTCACCTGCATGCCATACCAGTGTCTCCACGCTCTTTGGTTAAAAGGATAACTAACCTATATGGCATACAATGATCTATACTTGATATGTCTATCATCCTAGTAATAGCATATCATTTGGTCGCAAACTCATTTAAGGACTAAACGATAAATCTTCCTTTAGCGATTTAAGATAGTCCTAAGGACTTTCATCATAACACAGAAGTTCGATATAGAAGATGTACAAGCTTATGATGAAAATTTTTAAATAAATATTTGATTAATTCATATACAATTATATCAAATAGCACAACCGTCAGCAGGCTGATGATTGACTTTGAGATATATTTTCTAACAAAAAGCATATCTTAAATACAGCAAATGCCTATTTCTTTATGCATTGAAGAAAACACTCAGCATCTTCCTCAACCTCCATTTGTTCTTTCAAATAGAACAAGTCATCTAATGGAACCAAGGCCAACATCCTCTTCATCCTCAAGGTGTGGAAAAAGAGAGGAGGAGAGGGAGAAGAGGAGCAAAGAGCAGGAGGGAAAAGAAGAGAAAGAGGCTAGAGGAGAGGAGGAAGGAGTGTCCACGATCGAGGGGATGGGTACCAATTGAAGTCAATCTTCTAAACCATCATGACAAAGCATGAGGAAAGGGGTACCTTGGTGGGAGTCGATTGTAGAGGAGGGGGGTGGAGGGGGTGCTAGCTCTGCTTCGAGAGTGTGCCGATGATTAGATCTATGATTTGTTTGATGTTCAACCATAGGAGCCATGCTTGGTAGAACCCTAGAGCTCAGATCTTCATTTGATTCTGCTTCAGTCTTTATGCGAGCTACTTTCAGGGAGCCATGGAGGACCAAATCTAATGGAAAATGGATGAAAAAGGAGAATCGAGTAAGTGGATTAAGGAGGGTAAGAGGTTGGAAGGAGCTTGGGCTTGAATGGAATAGGAATGAGATGAATAGATCTTGGGATGACTCTATTTAAAGGGCCATTCCCTGACTCAAGGGTGAACTCCTGCAAAACCATGAGCCGACTATTGATGAGGGGTCGACTCATGTAAAACCATGAGTTGACTCCATGATGAATTAATCTTCCTTAGTTTTAAGGAATCGACTCCTCGCTTCGTGAGTTAGCGCAAAGGAGTTTTATCCAAGGAAAAGATCAATCAAAACATAAATCAAAGATCAAATCAAGCTCAATGAAATGTGAGGAAATTCTAGATAAGAGCTTCTAAAGAAAAGATTACTAGATGGATCACAAAGCCTTAATTCACTTCTAATCAAACTAAATCTGTCCTTACTAAGGAATTTAGTAAAAATATCAATTAATTACTTTTTGTAGGCACAAAATCAAGCACAATATCATTATTTTGCATATGATTTCTTATGAAAAGATACTTTATCTTGATGTTCTTGGTTTTAGCATGTTAAAAGTAGATTTTTAGTGAGATTAATGGCACCTTTATTATCACATCTTGTAAGAATTCTATCACTCTTAAATTCAGGTATTGCTTAATGTACAAGATTTGTACACAAGTGCTTCTTATTCATTGGGGCTTAACTTAATTTACCTTTCTTTATTTCAAATAATAGTGCAAATTTGAGTTGTTAAAATAGAGACATGAAGAAGTAGGAGAATATAGGAATACATATTTCAAAGTATAAAAGCATACTTGTTTCAAAATTTTAGTAACATTTCATAAATGTAACCGAAACTAAGTATGGGATCACCAATAATGAGTTTCAATAGATATTAGAGTATTACAATATGCATCATAGCATCAAGCACAACTGTCGAAAAATAGAACATGTAAGAACATATAAGACAACGTAAAGTGATTCATCAAAAGTCAATCTATTTTCAATAAATGTAGAAGGGGAGATTCTAATATTATCTATACCAACAATTTTGCATTTGCCAAAGGTTCTCACCCCTCCATCTTTAGCTTCTAGGATGATAAATTAAGATTCATCTCCCATCATGTACCATAGCCATCCATTATCTGAAATGTTGGAAAATATGTCCCAAAAGCCAATCGTCAATCTGTTGACGGTTGAGCAACCTTGTATTGTAATTGATTTATTAATAAATAAAATATATTTTTGGTATTTTTATCACAAGTTTTCATCTTCTAATGAACTCCGTTGTTGTGATGAAGTCCTTAGGACTATTTAGGTTCGATAAAGAGAGAATTTATCGAGTAGTTCTTAAAACTGTTTACGACTAAATGATAGGCTATTAATAAGGACGACAGCTTCTATCAAGCATAAGTCACTGTAGGCCATATGGATTGATTGTCCTCTTAACCAAGGAGTATGGAGACACTGATATGGTATATAGATGAGATATAAGGGTACATTATCATTGAACATGACCAACTCCAGAGCATTCTGCTGTCGAGAATGTCTCTGATGGGATATAGATATAAGTGTCCCTTAGATCTGAGATCGCCTCAGTGACTTGCAAGCAACTCACTGTGCTTTGGTACTAGACTAACTAAATTTTTAATTCAGTGATAGAATGCTTCTGGGCACAGTCAAGTACTTACGAAGTTGGAGTGTGATTAAGATAGGATTGACCACTCCAAGAGTTAAAGAAGAATGAGTCGCTGTATTTCAATTTAGCAAAACCTTGGCCAGGGTAATCCATCATATGAATTTGATATTTTAAAATATAATGTGGACAATCTGATCAGAGTTGACAATTGAACTCTGAGGTGTCCTATGAGAATTTTGATCAAAGAGATAAATTATATGGAAACTACATCCGTATGGGTTTTAAAGATGTTGTTCTACACATTCGACCTATCCGGCCGTCGGATATCATTGCTAGATGGTCACTTCGATTGGTACAAAAATTTATTTCTATACTACTAATTTAAGTTTGGACCTATGAGGTCACACACATTAGAGTTCATGATCCGATCGGATGGTTGATCAACGATTAAGAATCATTCTAGGATTAAACGATCAATACGATTGACATTTAACCTAGTGCAAGTGTTGTAGGAGGATCGATTAGCAATTCAATTGCTAATTGACTTAATTTGATTAAGCCAATAGATTGAGATTAAGTCTAATTGAATATAATTTAATTAGATTTAGTTTGGGCTTGATTGGATCAAGTCCAATTGGTTTATTGGATAAGCCAAGTGCAAGAAAAAATTAGTCTTAGTTCAATTAGGACTTGGGTCAACCTAATTTCTAATTCAATTAAAAAATTAAATTAGATTTAAATCTAATTTGATCTGATTAAATTAAGTCCTTAATTAGGTTAAAATCTATTTTAATTGGGTTGATTTGATTTTGGTTTGATTTGGTTTGAGAAACCAAATTTAAACAAGTCATAGATTGAATCCTAGTAAGACTAGGATTCTACCTTGTGCCACCTTAGGCCCCTACGCCCACTCTCTCTTATTTTGTATGACAAAACCTTCTCTCCCAGGCCTTCACATATACCCAAAATTTTTTTCTCTTTCTCTCTTACATGGAATGTGATTGTGGACCAAGTCAAAGTAGGAATTAGTTTGGATTTCAAATTCTATAAGATAGAATTTTAGGAAACCAAAACTCTTTCCTTATGGCACTGATTTTATCCAGATTTTTTTTGAGATTTTTTTAGCTTTTATGGTACATATTGTGCACCCTTTGCTGGTGGTCTATGATAGAAAAAGAAGGAGGGGGTGCCCATGAGTTGGGCACCACTTGTCTTGCCCAGTTTGGATTTTTCTTGACTAGGTATTTGACCTAGACAAGGATTCTTCATATCTATTTATTTAAGATGAATTTCTTCTTAAATTTTTTATGAATTATAGAGAATTGAGAGACCTTTGGGGTGTGTAAAAATCAAGAAGAAAGAGTGTTGGGGCTTATAGATATAATAGACACAATACTAAGTGTCTGGGTTAGAGCAAAAAGAAGAAGAAGAGGGACTTCTTCTAGGGTTGCTGTGTTCACCTCTTCCCTTCCTCCATCTGTGAGTTTTTTGAGAGTGTCTCACATCTAAAACTTCTTCTCATACTTTTCATCTTTGGAAGAGTCCAAATCAAGAAGAAGAGGCATCTGATCAACCATCGAAGAAGGATCAGCACAGTACTAGCATACTGTGCTGATTTTCTAGACCAGGACTTCTGATCATGATTCATGGGCTCGTGTGGATAAAAGTTGAAGATTGTCCTAAAGCATGAATGGATCCTATATGTGATAACGGATCCTGCACCTGAGATGCCAGCTGTCAATGCACGTGGAACAGTCAGAGATACTTATCAGAAGTAGCTCAGTGATCAGACCATGATGCACTGCATCATGCTGGCTACCATGAGCAATGAGTTTAGTCGTAGATTTGAGACGGCTCAGCCAAAGGACATGCTTCAAGTATTGGAGGATGCCTTTGGCACACTCGATGATGCGAGAGGCACAAGACTAATTGTGTCATCTTCAACGCCAAAATATGGGATGGTTCCTCTGTCACTGATCATGTATTGTACATGATCGAGCTGATGGAGCATTTGAGCAAGCTCGGCTTTTCCTTGCATGAGCAGCTTGAAAAAGATGCAATACTAAACTCACTGCCCAAATCTTATCTTCCATTCCTCACTTATTATAGAATGACAAAGCCTAAAGTAAACTATCACGGATTACTGGGGTTGCTTCAAAACTTTGAGAAGGATCACCAACTCCATAAGGAGTCGGTGAACTTAGTGGGAGGTTCGTCTTCTGATTCTTGATCCTTTGAGAAAGGAAAGAAGAACAAGAAGAAAAAAGTGAAGAAGGTGTAAGTTCAGGCTGAGACATCAGTGTAAGACCAGACTAGAAAGATCAAACCTGATAAGAGTAAAGCTGAATGCTTCCTTTGCAAGAAGTGGGGGCACTGGAAGAGGAACTATCCTCAGTACATTGCCTCCCTGGACCAGAACAGGCAGAGAAAGAAGCAAGTTGTTGCTGGGCAAGGTATTTATATGATAAATCCTTGCAATTTTTCTATTTGTGATATAACTAACTGGATATTGGATACCGGTAGCCCTTACCATATTTGCAATTCGTTGCAGGGGTGCAGGTCAGTAGGAGATTCGAGCAAGATGAGAGGTTCAAACATTGAAGATGGAAGACCAGTTCCAGTTCTAGCATTAGGAATCTTGAAACTTGTAGTTGAGTCCCATACCATTGTTCTTAATGATTATCATTTTTGTCCCAATTTTTTTTTTAAATGTTATTTCTGTAGGCCTTCTGGCCAAAAATGATTATGAAATTTCAATAAAAAAATAAGTTTGTAATATCATTATGAATGGTGTTACTATTTTTTATGGACATTTGAACAATGGTGTGTATATGTTATCACAACCTGTTAACATAGTCTATTCTACAAGCAAGCATCCTAGATTAGATAGTGTATCAGATATCTACTTATGGCACTGTATGCTAGGTCATATAAATAAGAATAGGATAAACAGGTTGACTCAAGAGAAAATCCTCGAAGTCAGTGATTGTGAATCACTTCCAACCTGTGAGTCCTATCTTCTTGGTAAAATGACCAAGTCATCTTTTACTGAAAAAGATGAGAGAGCTACTGAGCTCTTGGGCCCAGAACATACTGATGTATGCGGGCCCACGAGCACAAGTGCTAGAGGTGGATATTTCTACTTCATCACTTTCATGGATGATCTATCCAGATATGGATATGTCTATTTGATGAAACATAAGTCAGATTCATTTGAAATATTCAAACAATTTTGTAGTGAAGTAAAAAAACAAACTGAGAAGAGTATTAAAACTCTTTGATCTGACTGAGGAGGGGAATACCTTTCTGATGAGTTTCTCACATATCTAGGAGAGAATGGGATTCTCTCCCAATGGATTCTTCTAGGAACACCACAGCATAATGGTGTGTCTAAAAGGAGAAATCAGACTCTGTTAGACATGGTTCGATTCATGATGGATTTTGCCAGCTTGCTGATATCCTTCTGAAAATATGCACTCAAATCGATCTGTTATCTGTTAAATAGGGTCCCAAGTAAGTCTATAATTAAGACTCCATATAAGATATGGACAGGGCATAAGCTAGTACTTTCACACCTTAGGATCTGGGGATGCCCGATTTATGTCAAATGGTTAGTTACAGATAAACTTGGACCTAAGTCTGACAAATACACATTCATAGGATACCCCAAAGAGATCAAAGGATATTTTTTCTACCATACTGATGAACAAAAGGTGTTTGTCAGCCTTAAGACAACCCTTTTAGAAAAAGAGTTCCTTGGTGAAGGAATCGTTGCCTCTAAGGTTAAACTTGATGAAATTCAACAAGTAGAAAGACCGACACCAATAGCTGAACCTGAGTTGGATTTAATTAGATTGGATCTGGAGCTCAATGTACCTACACCATTAAGGCGATTGGTAGAGTACTGCATCAGTCGGATGGATACTATAGTTTCTTGGTCTGAGACGGTGATCCCATTGAACTTGATGAGAACGATGAGGATCCGATCACCTATATGGATGCAATGCAGAGACCTAATTTTGAGAAATAGCTTGAAGCCATAAAATTGGAAATGGAGTCCATGAAGGTCAATGATGTATGGACATTGGTTGACCCACCTGAAGGGGTTAAACCCATTGGGTGTAAATGGGTCTTCAAAAGGAACAGGGGTACAGACGAAAAGGTGGAGACCTATAAAACCCGTTTGGTTGCCAAAGGGTATCGTCAACATTATGGTATTAACTATAACGAGACGTTCTCCCCTATGACAATGCTCAAATCCATTCGGATAATGCTTGCAATAGCTGCCCATCTCGATTATAAGATCTGGCAGATGGATGTGAAGATAGCTTTTCTGAATGGAGAGCTGACCGAAGAGGTATATATGATATAACCTGAGAAGTTTACATCCACAGATGAGTCCAAGGTGTGCAAGCTTCAGAGATCCATTTATGGATTGAAGCAAGCTTCTCGGAGTTGGAACATGTGTTTTGATAAAGTCATCAAAACGTATGGCTTCGTTAAGAACGGAGAAGAGCCCTGCATCTATAAATGGGCAAATGGTCTAGTTATGGTATTCCTTGTCTTGTACGTGTATGACATTCTCTTAATCGAAAATAACATCCCCACACTACAAGAAATAAAAGTTTGGTTGTCATCACAGTTCTCCATGAAAGACTTGGGTGAAGCATCCTACATCCTAGGAATAAAGATCTATAGGGATAGATCTAAAAAGATGCTTGGGTTATCTCAGTCCACGTACATAGATACTGTGCTGAAGAGATTCAGTATGGAAAATTCCAAGAAGAGCTATCTACCGATAGATCATGAAATTTCTCTCTCTAAGAAGGATTATCCGACAACTCCTGAAAAGAGAGAGCATATGAGTAGAGTCCCATATGCTTCGATCGTGGGATCTATCATGTACACCATGACATGTACAAGGCCAGATGTGGCATACTCACTAGGAGTAATAAGTAGATACCAATCTGATCTTGGAGAAAATCACTGAAAAGTGGTTAAAGCCATCCTTAAGTATTTGAGAAATACTAAGGACCAATAGTTGGTTTATGACGAGTCAGATCTGAAACTTGTAAGGTTCACAGACTCCACTACTCAATCTGACCATGATGATAGCAGAAGCGTGTCGGGTTATATCATTACTCTAAATGGTGGAGCCATCTGTTGGAAGAGTTCCAAGTAGCATACTATGGCAGACTCTGTTTATGAGACGGAGTACATCGCAGCATCGGATGTCGCGAAGAAAGCTGTGTGGCTGAGGAAATTCATCATCGAGCTTGGAGAGCACCCTCCCTCGATGGTCCGATCCTGCTCTACTGCTACAGCACTGGTACCATAGCTCAGGCAAAAGAACCCAAAGCACACAAGCGGATGAAGCACATTTTGCATCGCTTCCACCTGGTCCGGGAGATCCTGGATCGAGGTGACGTCGACCTTCAGAAGATCGATAGAAAGGAGAACCTGGCCGATCCCTTCACTAAAGCCATGGCAATAAAGGAGTTTGACAACCACAAGTTGAAGATGGGTATTAGATACTGTGCCGAGTGGCTTTAGGACAAGTGAAAGTTGTTGGAAAATATGTTCCAAAAGCCAATCGTCAATCTGTTGACTGTCGAGCAACCTTGTATTGTAATTGATTTGTTAATAAATAAAATATATTTTTGATATTTTCATCATAAGTTTTCATCTTCTAATGAACTTTGTTGTTGTGATGAAGTCCTTAGGACTATTTAGGTTCGATAAAGAGAGGATTTATCGATTAGTCTTTAAAACTATTCACGATCAAATGATATGCTGTTAATAAGGATGACAGCTTCTATCGAGCATAGGTCACTGTAGGCCATATGGGTTGGTTGTCCTCTTAATCAAGGAGTGTGGAGACACTGGTATGGCATACAGGTGAGATGTAAGGGTACATCGCCATAGAATGTGACCAACTCTAGATCATTCTGCTATCGAGAATATCTCTGATGGGATATAGGTATAAGTATCCCTTAGACTTGAGATCGCCTCAGTGACTTGCAAGCAACTCACTGTGCTTTGGTACTAGACTAACTGAATTTCTAATTCAGTGACAGAAGGTTTCTGGGCATAGTCAAGTACTTGCAAAGTTGAAGTATGATCAAGATGAGATTGACCACTCCAAGAGTTGGAGAAGAATGAGTCACTGTATTTCAATTTAGCAAAACCTTGGCTAGGATAATCCATCAGATGGATTTGATATTTTGAAATATAATGTGGACAACCTAATCGAGTTAACAGTTGAACTCTGAGGTATTCTATGAGCATTTTGATCAAGAGAATGAATTATATGAAAACTATATCCGCATGGATTCTAAAGATGTTGTTTTACACATTCGATCTATCCGACCGTCGGGTACCATTGCTAGATGGTCACTTCGATTGGTACAAAAATTTATTTTTGTACTACCAATTTAGGTTCTAGCCTATGAGGTTACACACATTAGAGTTCATGATCTGATTAGATGGTCGATCAATGATTAAGAATCGTTCTAGGGTTAAACGATCAATACGATTGATATTTAACCTAGTGCAAGTGCTGCAGGAGGATCGATTAGCAATTCGATTGCTAATTGGCTTAATTTTATTAAGCCAATGGGCTGAGATTAAGTTTAATTGAATATAATTTAATTAGATTTAGTTTAGACTTGGTTGGATCAAGTTTAATTGATTTATTGGATAAGCCAAGTGCAAGGAAAAACTAGTCCTTGTTCAATTAGGACTTGGGTCAACCTAATTTTTAATTTAATTAAAAAATTAAATTAGATTTAAATCTAATTAAATCAAATTAAATCAAATTTTTAATTAGATTAAAATCTATTTTAATTAGATTGATTTAGTTTTGATTTGATTTGGTTTGAGAAACTAAATTTGAACAAGTCACAGATTGAATCCTAGTAAGACTAGGATTCCACCTTACGCCACCTTAGCCCCCCATGCCCACTCTCTCTTATTTTGTGTGATAAAACCTTCTATTCTAGGCCTTCACGCATGCCCAAAGCTTTCCACACTTTTTCTCTTGCATGGAATGTGGTTGTGGACCAAGTCAAAGTAGGAATTAGTTTGGATTTCAAATTCTATGAGATAGTATTTTTGGAAACCAAAACTCTTTCCTTATGGCTCTGATTTTATCCAAATTTTTTTTAGGATTTTTATGGCTTTTATGGCATATATTGTGTGCCCTTTGCTAGTGGTCCATGGCAGAAAAAGAAGGAGGGGGCACCCATGAGTTGGGCACCACTTGTCTTGCCCTGTTTGGATTTTTTTTGACTAGATATTTGACCTAGATAAGGATTCTTCATATCCTTTTATTTAAAATAAATTTCTTCTTAAACTTTTTATGGATTATAGAGAATTGAAAGACCTTTAGGGTGTATGAAAATCAGGGAGAAAGAGTGTTGGGGCATGGAGATATAATAGACACAAAACTAAGTGTCTGGGTTAGAGCAAAGAGAAGAAGAAGAGGGTCTTCTTTTAGGGTTGCTGAGTTCACCTCTTTCCTTCCTCCATCTGTGAGTTTTCTGAGAGTGTCTCACATCTAAAACTCCTTCTCCTACTTCTTATCTTTGAAAGAGTCCAAATCAAGAAGGAGGCATTTGATCGACCATCGAAGAAGAATCAGCACAGTACTAGCGTACTGTGCTAATTTCCTGGACCAGGACTTCTGATCGTGATTCGTGGGCTCGTGTGGATGACTCCTAGAGGTCGGATTTATGTGCGGCTCACAACATCATCTTCAAACCTGGATCAGCAAAGTTAGAATGTCTAACTTGCAAGGTAATAGATCTAATCTATTATACTTTACATACATTAGATGTAGTATAGAAACATGTTGATATGATCAACATGTAGTTCTTGCTCTTTATATTTTAATTTTTGATTTAATGCCATGTAATAGGATCTTAGATCTAGGGATTCTCTGGCTTTATAAGATAAATTTTGATTTATTTTGGTCTTCCGCCGCCTGATCTTGAAAAAGTTTCAAGATCTAACCCTGAAACTCTAGATCTGGTTCCTTCATATCCCTCTGACCTGAGATCACCATGGTGACTTGCAAGCAACTCACTGTGCTTTGGTGTTAAACTATCTGAATTTTTAATTCAGTGATAAAAAGTTTTGGGCACAGTCAAGTACTTGCGAAGTCTGTGTATGAGTCAAGATGGAATTGATCCCTCCGAATAAGTAGGAGTTAATGTTGTTGGAAAATATATCCTAAAAGTCAATTGTCAATCTATTGATGGTCGAGCAACCTTTTATTGTAATTAATTTGTTAATAAATAAAATATATTTTTGATATTTTTATCATAAGTTTCATCTTCTAATGAACTCCATTGTTGTGATGAAGTTCTTAGGACTATTTAGGTTCAATAAAGAGAGGATTTATCGATTAGTCCTTAAAACTGTTCACGATCAAATGATAGGCTGTTAATAAGGACGACAGCTTCTATCGAGCATAGGTCGCCGTAGACCATATGGGTTGGTTGTCCTCTTAACCAAGAAGTGTGGAGACATTGGTATGGCATACAGGTGAGATGTAAGGGTACATCATCATTGAACATGACCAACTCCAGAGCATTCTGCTGTTGAGAATGTCTCTGATGAGTTATAGGTATAAGTGTCTCTTAGACCTGAGATCGCCTCAGTGACTTGCAAGCAACTCACTGTACTTTGATACTGCACTAACTGAATTTTTAATTTAGTGATGGAAGCTTCTGGGCACAGACAAGTACTTGCAAAGTTAGAGTGTGATCAAGATGGGATTGACCACTCCAAGAGTTGGAAAAGAATAAGTCGCTGTATTTCAATTTAGCAAAATCTTGGCCAGGATAATCCATTAGATGGATTTGATATTTTAAAATACAATGTGGACAACCTGATCAGAGTTGATAGTTGAACTCTAAGATGTCCTATGAGCATTTTGGTCAAGAGGATGAATTATATGAAAACTATATCCGCATGGGTTCTAAGAATGTTGTTCTACACATTCGACCTATTCGACCGTAAGGTACCATTACTAGATGATCACTTCGATTGATGTAGAAATTTATTCCTGTGCTACCAGCTTAGGTTCAGACCTATGAGGTCACACACATTAGAGTTTACGATCCGATCGGATGGTTGATCAACGATTAAGAATCGTTCTAGGGTTAAATGATCAATATGATTGTCATTTAACCTAGTGCAAGTATTGCAGGAGGATCGATTAGCAATTCAATTGCTAATTGACTTAATTTGATGGGCTGAGATTAAGTCTAATTAAAAATAATTTGGTTTGGACTTGATTGGATCAAGTCCAATTGGTTTATTGGATAAACCAAGTGCAAGAAAAAACTAGTCCTAGTTCAAATAGGACTTGGGTCAACCTAATTTTTAATTTGATTAAAAAATTAAATCAGATTTAAATCTAATTTAATTTGATCAAATTAGACTCTTAATTAGATTAAGATCTATTTTAATTAGGTTGATTTGATTTTGATTTGATTTGGTTTGAGAAACCAAATTTGAACAAGTCATAGATTGAATCCTAGTAAGACTAGGATTCCACCTTGCACCACCTTAGCCCCCCACGCCCACCCTCTCTTATCCCATGCCCACTCTTTCTTATTTTGTATGATAAAACTCTCTCTCCCAAATTTTCATGCATGTCCAAAACTTTCCTCTCTTTCTCTCTTATATGGAATGTAGTTGTGGACCAAGTCAAAGTAGGAATTAGTTTGGATTTCAAATTCTATGAGATAGAGTTTTAGGAAACCAAAACTCTTTCCTTATGACATTAATTTTATCCAAATTTTTTTTGAGATTTTTGTAGCTTTTATGAAACATAATACGCACCCTTTGCTGGTAGTCTATGATAGAAAAAGAAGGAGAGGATGCCCAAGAGTTGGGTGCCCCTTGTCTTGTCTTGTTTGGATAATTCTTGACTAGGTATTTGACCTAGACAAGGACTCTTCATATCTCTCTATTTAAAATAAATTTCTTTATAAAATTATTGTGAAATATAGAGCATTGAGATACCTTTAAGGCAACCAAAAATCAAGGAGAAAGAGCCTTGGGGTGTGGAGATCTAATAGACACAAAACTAGGTGTCTGGGTTAGAACAAAGAGAAGAAGAAGAGGATCTTCTTCTAGAGTTGCTGGGTTCATCTCTTCCCTTCCTCCATCTATAAGTATTTTGAGAGTATCTCATCTAAAACTCCTCCTATTTTTCATCTTTGAAAGAGTCCAAATCAAGAAGAAGGAGGCATCTGATCGATCATTGACGAAAGATCAATGCAGTACTAGCATACTGTGCTGATTTCCTGGACCAGGACTTCTGATCGTGATTCGTGGGCTCGTGTGGATGACTCTTAGAGGTCGGATGTGTGTGCGGCTTGCAACATCATCCTTAAGTCTGGATCAGCAAAGTTAGAACGTCTAACTTGCAAGATAATAGATCTGATCTATTATATTTTACATACATTAGATGTAGTATAGAAACATGTTGATATTATCAACATGTAGTTCTTGCTTTTTATATTTTAATTTTTGATTTAATGTCATATAATAATTATGTAATAAAATCTTAGATCTAGAGATTCTCTAGTTTTATAAGATAAATTTTGATTTATTTTAGTCTTTCGCTGTATGATCTAGAAAAAGTTTCAAGATCTAACCCTGAAACTCTAGATCTGGTTCCTTCAATTGGTATCAGAGCCTAGGTTATTTATTACATGATTATTTATACATGCTTAGATTATTTCTAAGATTAGATCTAATTTATTATCTAATTGTTAAATTTAAAATTAAAATTTTTAGATCAATCACGAACTGTAGGTTGTCCTGCTGTAAGGTTTACCCTTTATAGTGCAAAGGTTGTCCTAGTTCATGTAGATCTATCTTTAATCATAAATTTGTTAGATGTGATCTAGATTAAATTTATAATTTATTAGATTTAAAAGATATTTAAATCTAAAATAAAATCTCTTTGTTAATAATTTTTGCGTAAAGAACCATCATATATTTGTCTGAGAAATTTGCGCAGTTTAAAGTTGAAATTATTTCAATTACATGAACCTGTTTAGATTAGATCTAAAGTAGTTTCATGCTTATTTCACTTGTACTTTGATTATGAATCAAACATGCAACTTGGTTGGTAAGAATCATGTTGCAAAATATTTTACAAATATGAAAATTATTTTCTAAAAGCCGAACCCCAACCTTCAGCCCAAAACATAATTGAGAATTAAGAAGTTATTTGATTAGGTTCTAGGATTGTGAATTGAAGAACCTAAGATACAAACCATAACATATTGGGTTAATGGGTTAGTGGGAATTAGGTCCATTAATTGGGTTAGACCTAAGGTTAGATTAAAGATGGACTTAATTAGAGAATTGACTAAATCTAATCAATTGTTGTCTTAGATTAGGTCAACGATTCTCTAGATCAATTACAATAGTTGTAGTTGGTCAAGTCTATGTCTTTAACGAGAACCAAGTGGACTTGATTCTTGGCTAAGCGGTCTAGCACGAACTGTTAGGTTGATCTGATCGAAACTAATTAAACCAATTGATGTCTAAAGTAAATCAGACTGGTGATTTTTTATTGGCAGTCCGCTTACCTGGCCATTTCTGATGGTGTCTAAGGCAAGCTTTGGTAGACCCTCCCACCGATCGAACTTACCTAATCTCTTGGTGAAATTATGTTTTGATCGGATTACTTGACTATTCGAGCTGACCCATATCAGCTAGGTAAATCAGTGTGACTAATTTAGATGCTCCTAGACCAACCCTTTTAATGGTCTCCCTTAAGCTGACTTGGTGAAGCTAGTGGAAGGATCATGATAAGCTGGTTCATCTGACCTCCTCCTCTAAATCAATTAAATACTCTAAAATTATTAAATCCTTAAAATAAAATAGTTATGGTGATAACTAGATCATAGCCTCTCATTAAATGGATGATAATGGGTCCATCAGTTGGATAATCATTGGAGGCCCAAAGATCTGGTACTTATCGGCTAACGAAATTATCATTCATAATATGATTTCTTGACTGCATCTTTCTAAATGGTGATTAGGTTAGCCAACCAAAGTTAGACCTAATCATTCATTGGCTAGATGGGCCAAGTATGGTCATGTTAATGGTTGGACCTAACCAGACCTTTTTAGTGGAGGCCAGAGCCTATTGATTAGGGACTGGGGTACAATTAAAATTACTAAAAATTATTTAGAGAAATAATTGGTTACGAACCTACCCTTAGATGTACATAGGTTGGCCAACCAAAGTTGGGCTTGTGTGCAGTCTAAGTGGATTCTAGTACCCACTAAGGAATTAGGATAATTTCTCGAATTAGAGATAGAGGCTATCAATTCAAATAAAATAGTGGGAGAAATTTTTTGATTAAAGTTCAAATCTTTAGGTTTAATTAATCAATTACTAATTAGGTTATGATTTTTTTTTGTGCAGATATGGCCACTTTCCTATCGCTCCGATCATTGTTGGACAATGATAAGTTGGTTTGTAATAAAATTTCAGTGCAGGGGTAAAATGGTAATTTTAAAACTTTTTTAAAATTATAATTTTATAGTAAAAATTATTAATTAATCTAATTAATTAACATGTATTAATCCTACCCAAGGATCTAAATATGATATATATGGCATGCATTTAAATTTGAAATTTAAGCTTCTATAGTAAACCTTTTAATGTTATGTGTTCAGAACACATTACCTTTATGCGGATAGTTGATCGCCGCAGTCTGATCACCATTGAAAAAGATCGATCATCGTAATATAGCTACACAGTATGTCTGACCTTCACAGATCATCCACACGAAGCTCCCGGTCTGATCGGCTCCTCATGAATGCTAGTTCGTCGCAGAATCCTTTCGATGGCTGATGCTGATCGAACTCCTTCGATCGATGTTGCTGACTCCTCAGATGCTTTGAATCATCAGTAAAGGTGCTTGAGAGGTTGATGAAGCTCTCCCTAAAGTTTGGTGGGCTCACAATACTCGTAGCTCACCTTCTCACTTCCCGAACCCCAGGCAGAAACCCTAGGGTACTCACTGAAAACCCTGCGCCCACTTTTGTTTCTTTTCTTTTCTCTCGAAAGTTTTTGAACTTCAAACTCATGCACAAGGCTTCCTCACGCCAACTATTCTCTCTCAAAAAAATTCTATGCACGCCCCACCTTCTCTTCTCTTTTAAAACAGTGCAAGACGCGTCTTATCCGCGTGAGAGGATAAAGATAGGTGGTTGCTCACTTGAATTCAAATCGAATTTGAATTCAAATGCAAACCAACCCATCCTTATCCACTCTGAGCAAGAGAAGAGAGGAGCTGTGGGTTCTTTGTGCATGGTCAATTTACACGAGAAACTCTTTCTCGTGTAGATTAAATGGCGCACAAGATAAGGTGGGTGGCGCATGGATTAGTTGCCCATTCACATTCAAATTCAAACATCCTTTGAATTTGAATGGCCAACAAATCAATCTTTATCCAAATAAATGGTGCACAAGGGACGGCATGGGAAGGCTTCTGTATAGGAGAAAATTCATGAGAAGTTGTTTCTCATGAATTCAAATGGGCGCAGATAAGTGAGGTGGCGCAGGGAGATGAGGTCAAAGTGGTTTCAACCTAATTGAGCCAACCTAATCAAAATAGGTTAGGCACAATTAGACTAAGTTAAATCCAACTTAATTAGACTTAATAAAATTTTAATCAAATCAAGAATTGACTAAGTCCAACCTCTGATCAGATCAGGGATCAAACCACCTTGGCGATTAGGTCAACACTTAACCTAATCGGGTCAAACCCAACTGAATCCAATTCAATTGGACTTGATCCAAAAATAATTACTCCATCAAATTGAGTTAATTAATGATCAAATCACTAATTAAACCTCTCATAAATATTGAGTCCAAATCTGATGGGCAATCGGGCATCAGAGTCCATCGATATGAAACCCTGATCAAAAAGTCCCAAACTAGTGGGACTCTTGACCCCGGTACCCAAAATATGTGGAACTCATGATTAGAGAATCCTGATTCTCGATCATAGAGTTTCAGACACGTAGGACTCAAAGTCCATGAGCATTAGGACTCTTCATCAGCCATCAGATCAGATAGGAACCTCTAATGTGTGTGACCCCACAGGTTCGAACCTAAGCCGATAGCACAGGAACCAATTCCTGTACTAATCGAAGTGACCATCTAGCAATGGTACCCGATGTCTGGATAGGTTGAATAATCGTAGTCACAATACTCAGAATCTACATGAATATAGTTATTGTATAATTCATCTTTTTGACCCCTGTGTTTAGGATGACTCAGGGTTAAACTGTCAACCCTGATTAGATCATCCGAATCGTGCTCAACTCAAACAGTCTTGTGACTTCTCACTAGGACTACCCTGGCCAAGGTTTTGTTAAATTGAAATACAACTATATACAGCTCCTGAACTGGAGTGGTCAATCCCATCTTGACACACGCACCGACAAGTCAAGTACCTGACTACACCCAGCAGCCTTCCGTCATTGAATTAGAAATTCTGGTAGTCCAGTGCTTAAGTGCAGTGAGTTGCTTGCAAGTAACCGTAGTGGTCTCAGGTCGGAGGGACAGTTATACCCATATCCCATCGGAGCAAATCTTGATAGCAAAAAAAGGTCCAGAGTCGGTGACGTTCAGTGTAGATATACCCTTACATCTCACCTGTATGCCATACCAGTGTCTCCACACTCCTTGGTTAAGAAGACAACCAACCCATATAGCACACAATGACCTATACTTGATAAACGTTATTGTCCTTGGTAACAACATATCATTTGGTCGCGAATAGATTTAAGGACTAAACGATAAATCTTTTTCTGTCGAGTCTAAATAGTCCTAAGGACTTCATCACAACATAGGAGTTCATTAGAAGATGAAACAATTTATGATAAAAAATATTAAAATAATTTTTATTTATTTATAATTCATATACTAATATAAGAAAGAGCACAATCGTCAACAGGCTGACGATTGACTTTGGGACACTATTTCCAACAATCTTCCACTTGGCCTAAAGCCAATCGGTGCAGTATCTAATACCCATCTTCAACTTGAAGTCGTCGAACTCCTTCACTGCAATGGCTTTAGTGAATGGGTCGGCCAGGTTCTCCTTTCCATCGATCTTCTGAAGGTCGACGTCACCTCGATCTATGATTTTTCGGATGAGATGGTAGTGACGCAAAACATGCTTCATCCGTTGGTGTGCCTTCAGTTCCTTCGCTTGAGCAATGGCTCCAGAGCTGTCACAATAGAGCAGAACTAGATCAATAAGGGAGGGTGCTACTCCGAGCTCGATGATGAATTTTCTCAGCCACACCGCTTCTTTGGCAGCATCTGATGCAGTGACATACTCTGCCTCACAAACTGAATCAGCCACTGTGCTGCTTGAAACTCTTCCAGCAGACAGCCCCACCATTAAGGGTAAAAACAAATCCCGACATACTCTTGCTGTCATCGTGATCAGACTAAAAACTAGAGTCTGTAAACCCTATAAGTCTCAAGTCTGATTCACCATAAACAAGCCACTGGTCCTTAGTATTTCTTAAATACTTCAGGATGGTTTTAACAACCTTCCAGTGATTCTCTCCTGGATCAAATTAGTATCTACTCACTACCCCTAGTGAGTATGCCATATCTGATCGTGTACATGTCATGGCATACATGATAGATCCCACTATCGAAGCATATGGAATTCTACCCATACGCTCTCTCTCTTGAGATGTTGTCAGACAATCTCTCTTCGAGAGAGAAATTCCATGGCCTATCGGTAGATAGTCTTTTTTGGAATTCTCCATGCTGAACCTCTTCAGCATAATATCAATGTACGTGGACTGGGATGTAGGATGTAGGAAGCTTCTCCCAGATCCTTCATGGAGAACTGTGACGACAGCCAAATCTTTTTTCCCTGTAATGCAGGAACATCATTCCGATTAAGAGAATGTCATCCATATACATACAAGAAATACCACTACTGGACCATTAGCCCATTTATAAATACAGGGCTCTTCTCCGTTCTTAACGAAGTCATATATTTTGATCATCCTATCAAAGCGTATGTTCCAACTCTGAGATGCCTGCTTAAGTCCATAAATGGACCTCTATAGCCTGCACACCTTAGACTCATCTGTGGATGTGAACCCTTCAGGTTGTATCATATACATCTCTTCGTCCAGCTCTCCATTTAGGAAAGCTGTCTTCACATCCATTTGTCAGATTTTATAGTCCAGATGGACAGCTATCGCAAGCATAATCCGAATGGATTTGAGCATTGCCACAGGAGAAAACGTCTTGTCATAGTCTATACCATAACATTGACGATATCCCTTGGCAACCAGATGGGCTTTATAGGTCTCCACCTTTCCGTCTGCGCCCCTATTCCTCTTGAAGACCCATTTACACCCTATGGATTTTACTCCTTCAGATGGGTCAACCAATGTCCACACATCGTTGACCTTCATAGACTCCATTTCGAATTTCATGGCCTCTAGCCATTTCTCAGAGTCAGGTCTCTGCATTGCATCCATGTAGGTGATCGGATCCTCATCATTTTCATCAAGTTTGATAGGATCGCCGTCCCAGACCAAGAAACCATAGTATCTGTCCGGTTGACATGGTACTCTACCAGATCGCCTTAAGGGTGCAGGAACAATGGGCTCCGAATCTGATCTAACCAAATTCGATTCAGGTTCAGCTACTTGTGTCGATTTTTCCACTTGCCGAACTTCCTCAAGTTTGACCTTAGAAGCAACAGTCCCTTCACCAAAGAACTTCTTTTTCAAAAAGATTGCCTTAAGGCTGACAAACACCTTTTGCTCATCAGCTAGGTAGAAATAATACCCTTTGGTCTCTTTTGGGTACCCTATGAAATAATATTTGTCAGACCTAGGTCCAAGCTTGTCCGTAATTAAACGTTTAACATAAACCGGACACCCCCAAATCCTAAGGTGCGAGAGTACTGGCTTACGTCCTATCCATATCTCATATGGCGTTTTGGTTACAGACTTACTCGGAACCCTATTTAGAAGGTAACAAGCCGATTCGAGCGCATATCTCCAGAGGGAGATCGACAGACCAGCAACCCCCATCATGGATCGAACCATATCCAACAAGGTCCGATTCCTCCTTTCAGACACACCATTATGCTGTGGTGTTCCAAGAGGAGTCTATTGAGAGAAAATTCCATTCTCCCCAAGATATGTCAGAAACTCATTAGAAAGGTATTCACCTCCTCGATCAATCAAAGAGTTTTAATACACTTCTCAGGTTGTTTTTCTATCTCATTTCAGAATAGTTTGAATATTTCAAATGACTCTGACTTATGCTTCATTAAGTAGACATACCCATACCTCGATAGATCGTCTATGAAGGTTATGAAGTAGAAATATCCACCTCTTGCACTTGAGCTCATGGGTCCACATACATCAGAATGTATCAGACCCAAGAGTTCACTGGCTCGCTCACCTTTTCCAGTAAAAGGTGACTTGATCATCTTCCCAAGAAGACAGGACTCATAGGTTGGAAGTGATTCACAATCACCAACTTCAAGAATTCCTTCTTGAGCCAACCTGTTTATCCTGTTCTTATTGATATGACCCAACCTACAGTGCCAAAGATAGACTTCTGACACATTATCCATTCTAGGACATTTACTGGAGGTTTGAACCATATTAACAGGCTGTGATAGTAAGTAAATTCCATTATTTAGATGTCCAACAAACATTGTAACACTATTCAAAATGATATTGCAAATATTTTTTTTTATTAAAAATTCATAACTGTACATGGCCAAAAGGTCTACAGAAATAATATTTAATAAAAAACTTGGACAATAGTGACATTCACTCAGAATTACATTACGAGAATTGATTACAAGGTTCATGATTCCTAAAGCTAGAACTGGAACTTTGCTTCCATCTCCAACGTTCAGGAACCTCTCGCCTTCATCAAATCTCCTACAGACCTGCAGACCCTACATCGAATTACAGATATGATAAGGGCTTCCGATATCCAATACCCAGGTAGTAGTATCACAAATGAAAAAGTTGCAAGGTGTTATCATATAATTACCTTGCTTCTTCTTCGGCCTGTTCGGGTCCAGGGAGGTAATGTATAGAGGACAGTTCCTCTTCCAGTGCCTCTGCTTCTCACAAAAGAAGCACTCCGCCTGGCTCTGGTCGGGCTTGCACTTCTTGGTCTGACCCTATGCAGACATCCCAGCATGCGGCTGCACCTTCTTTTTCTTCTTCTTCTTCTTGTTCTTCTTCCCTTTCTTAAAGGGTCGATGACCAGAAGAAGACCCTCCCACAACATTCACCGACTCCTTATGGAGCTGGTGATCTTTCTCAAAATTCTGTAGCAACCCCAACAAGCTGTGGTAGTTCACTACAGGCTTTGTCATCCGAAAATGAGTAAGGAAGGGGAGGAAGGACTTGGGCAAAAAATTAAGGATCGCATCCTTACCGAACTGCTCGTGCAAGGAAAAGCCCAGTTTACTTAGGCGCTCAATCATTTTGATCATGTACAGTACATGATCGATGACTGAGGCCCCATCCCTCATCCGAGCATTAAAAATGGCACAACTAGTTTTGTGCCTCTCAACATCGTCGGCGTGCCAAAGAAGTCGTTCAACATTTGAAGCATCTCCTGCGGCTGGGCATTCTCAAATCTGCGGCTGAACTCATCATTCATTGCCACCAGCATTATGCACCGAACGGTGGTGCGGTCATTGAGCCACCTCTGGTAAGTGTCTCGGACCACCCCTCTAGCGTTCAGGGCTGGCTCCTCAGGTGCCGGATCTGTTACTACATAAAGGATCCGCTCATGCTCAAGGATGATTTTCAATTTTCGATACCAGCTATCGAAATTAGGTCCCATAAGCTTGTCATTATCTAATAATGACCGGAGCGACAGGGTAGTGGTCATAGTTACATAAAGAAAAATCAGACTTTTATTAGTACATAAATTATTAATACTAAAGACTTGGACTTTAGTCTAAAATTTCTTCCAGTATTTTTACGAACTGGTAGCCTCAATCTTCAATTCGAGGAATTACTTTAATTCCTTAGTGGGTACTAGAATTCACACAGACTACACACGAGCCTAACTTTGGTTGGTCAACCCATGTGCATCTATGGGTAAGTTCATAACCAGTTATTTCTCTAAACAACTTCTAGTAATTAATTTTGCCCCAGAACCTAATCAGTAGGCTTTGGCCTCCACTGAAAAGATCTGGTTAGGTCCAACCATTAACATGATTAGATTTGGTGAATCGGACCAATAAATGATCAGACCCGACTTTGGCCGGCCAACCTGACCACCATCAGAAAGACTCAACCAAATTATCATATTATGAATGATAATTCCATTAGTCAATAAGCACCAGGCCTTTGGGCCTCCAATGATTATTAAACTAATGGACTCATTATCACTCACTTAATGGGAGGCTATGACTTAGTTATCACTATAACTTAATCATTTTAGGGACCTAATAATTTTTAAAGATTTTTATTAAAAGATAGAAGAGAAGAAATTAACCAGCCAATTTCAATCCTCCTACTGACTTCACCAAGTCAGATTAAAAAAGATTTAATTGAAGCCGGCATTAGGAGCACCTAAATCAGTCACACTGATTTACCTAATGACATGGGTGAGCTCTAATCACCAAGTGATCTAATCAAAACCTAACTCACCAGGTTGGCCAGGTAAGTGAAATCAGTGGAAGGGATATGCCATTAACTCGTCAGATATCAAATCAATGCGAGTAGCTCCCAGTTAAAAACCACTAGTCAGACTGCCGAACTTACCTTAGACACCAACCGATTTATTAGTTTTAATTTGATCAACTTAGTAAATAGGGTTCCACTGCGTAGCCATAAATTAAGTCCATCTTGGTCTAGTTAAAGACATGGACCCATTCAACTACAACTATTGGAGTTGAGTCTAGAGTGTCCTTGACCTAATCTAATTCAACTTTTGATTAGATTTGACCAATTACTCTAATTTAGTCCATTTCTTTAAGCTAACCTTAGATCTAACCCAATTATGGACCAAATCCATCTAACCCAATGATCCACAAGTTTATGCAATTGTCTTAGGTCTTAATTCACAATTCTAGACCAACTAGACAACACTTAATTCTTTTAATTAAGTATTTGGGCTGATGGGTCAGGATTTGGTATTTCAAAAATAATTTTCAAATTTAAAAGATTTTATTTTCTATTCATCAAATGTGTTGACTCATTTCACAAATGGATCAGCATATTTCATAAACAGCAATCCTATTGCTAATTACTTAACAAAAAATAACTCAATCAAAATAATCATAAATATTCTTTTAGATCTAATCTAACACATTCATAATAAATTTCATAATTGAACCTTTACAAATTAAGTCTTTTCACTGCTTCGTCTGCATGGGATATAATCGCATCGGCACCCCTACTGCCATAGGAGAACCCCATCGAATGAGAGGAGAGGGCCTTTAAACCCTACTTTTCTCCTATGACTGGATGACCATGGCAACCAACCCAATTAGACTACTTGCTAGTCGGATCAAGTATATCTAAATATACCAATTTCAAAATTTAAATTTCAAAAATTAAATTTCAATTTTGTATTTCAAATTTCAAACAAATTTTAAATTTCAAATTTTAAATTTTGAATTTTAAATTTGAAATTTCAAACAAATTTTAAATTTTAAATTTTGAATTTCAAATTTTTGAATTTTGAATTTTAAATTTCAAATTTTTAAATTTTAAATTTTAAAATTCAAATTTTAAATTTTAAATTCAAATTTTAAATTTAAATTTTTAGATTACTACTTAATCTACGCATGCAAATGTATATCATATTTTAGAACCTGCTCTTTTACCATTTGAAGTGATTCAGTGGTGAGGAGTAAAACGATAATTTTAAAACTTTTTCAAAATTATAATTTTACAGTTGAAATTATTAATTAATCTAATTAATTAATATATATTAACCCTACATAAGGATCTAAATATGATATATATGGCATGCATTTAAATTTGAAATTTAAACTTCTACAGTAAACCTTTTACTGTTCTGTGTTCAGAACACATTATCTTTGTGCGGGTAGTTGATCACCGTAGTTTGATCACCGTTGGGAAGGTCTGATCATTGCAATGCAGCCACACAATATGTCTGGCCTCCACGGATCATCCACACGAAGCTCCCGATTTGATCGGCTCCTCACGAATGCTAGTTCATCATAGAACCTTTTCGACGGTCGATGCTGATTGAACTCCTTCGATCGATGCCTGTCGACTCTTTAGATACTCTAAATCATCAGCAAAGGTGCTTGAGAGGTTGATGAAGCTCTCCTTGAAGTTTGATGGGCTCATGACACTCGTAGCTCACCTTCTCACTTCCCGAACCCCAGGCAGAAACCTTAGGGTACTCACTGAAAACCCTGCGTCCACTTTTGTTTCTTTTCTTTTCTTTTCTCTCGAAAGTTTTCGAACTTTCAACTCATGCACAAAGCTTCCTCACGCCCACTATTCTCTCTCAAAAAAATTCTACGCATGCCCCACCTTCTCTTCTCTTTTAAAACAGTGCAAGACGCGTCTTATCCACGTGAGAGGATAAAGATAGGTGGTTGCTCACTTGAATTCAAATCGAATTTGAATTCAAATGCAAACCAAGCCATCCTTATCCACTCTGGGCGAGAGAAGAGAGGAGGCATGGGTTCTTTGTGCATGGTCAATTTACACGAGAAACTCTTTCTCATGTAGATTAAATGGCGCACAAGATAAGGTGGGTGGTGCATGGATTAGTTGCCCATTCAAATTCAAACATCCTTTGAATTTGAATGGCCATCAAACCAATCTTTATCCAGATAAATGGTGCACAAAGAAGGGCGTGGTAAGGCTTCTGCATGGAAAAAAATTTATGAGAAGTTATTTCTCGTGAATTCAAATGGGTGCAGATAAGTGAGGTGGCGCAGGGAGATGAGGTCAAAGTGGTTTCAACCTAATTGAGCCAACCTAATCAAAATAGGTTAGGCACAATTAGACTAAGTTAAACCCAACATAATTAGGCTTAATTAGGCTTAATAAAATTATAATCAAATCAGAAATTGACTAAGCCCAACCCCTGATCAGATCAGGGACCAAACCACCTTGGTGATTAGGTCAACACTTAACCTAATCGGGTCAAACCCAACTGAATCCAATTCAATTGGACTTGATCCAAAAATAATTACTCAATCAAATTGAGTTAATTAGTGATCAAATCACTAATTAAATCTCTCATAAATACTGAGTCCAAATTCGATGGGCAATCGGGCATCAGAGTCCATCGATATGAACCCTGATCAAAAAATCTCAAACCAGTGGGACTCTTGACCCCAATACCCAAAATGTGTAGAACTCATGATTAGAGAATCCTGATTCTCGATCATAGAGTTCCAGACATATAGAACTCAAAGTCCATGAGCATTAGGACTCTTCACCAGCCATCAGATCGATAGGAACCTCTAATGTGTGTGACCCCGCAGGTTCGAACCTAAGCCGGTAGCACAGGAACCAATTCCTCTACTAATCGAAGTGACCATCTAGCAATGGTACCCAACATCTGGATAGATCGAATAGTTGCAATTGCAACACTCAGAACCTACATGAATATGATTATTGTATAATTCATCCTTTTGATACCTATGTTTAGGATGACTCAAGGTTAAACTGTCAACCCTGATTAGATCATCCGAATCGTGCTCAACTCAAACAGTCCTGTGACTTCTCACTAGGACTATCCTAGCCAAGATTTTGCTAAATTAAAATATGACTATACACAGCTCCTGAACTGGAGTGGTCAATCTCATCTTGACACACGCACCGACAAGTCAAGTACTTGACTACACCCAGCAGCCTTCCGTCACTGAATTAAAAATTCAGGTAGTCCAGTGCCTAAGTGCAGTGAGTTGCTTGTAAGTCACCATGGCGGTCTCAGGTTGGAGGGATAGTTATACCTATATCCCATCAGAGCAAATCTTGATAGCAGAAAAAGCTCCAGAGTCGGTCACGTTCAGTGCAGATGTACCCTTACATCTCACCTGTATGCCATACCAGTGTCTCCACACTCCTTGGTTAAGAGGACAACCAACCCTTATGGCACACAATGATCTATACTTGATAAACGTTATTATCCTTGGTAACAACGTATCATTTGGTCACAAACAGGTTTAAGGACTAAACGACAAATCCTCTTTTGTCGAGTCTAAATAGTCCTAAGGACTTCACCACAACACAAGAGTTCATTAGAAGATGAAATAATTTGTGATGAAAAATGTTAAAATAATTTTTATTTATTTATAATTCATATACTAATACAAGAAAGAGCACAATCGTCAACAGGCTGACGATTGACTTTGGGACACTATTCCCAACAGGTGGGACCCAACTTCGATAGCTGGTACCGAAAATTGAAGATAGTCCTGGAGCATGAACGGATCCTATATGTGATAACGGATCCTGCACTTGAGGAGCCAGCTATCAATGCACGTGGAACAGTCAGAGATACTTACCAAAAGTGGCTCAGTGATCGGACCACGATGCACTGCATCATGCAGGCTACCATAAGCGACGAGTGCAGTCGCAGATTTGAGATGACTCAGCCAAAGGACATGCTTCAAGTGTTGGACGATGCCTTTGGCACATCCGATGATGTGGAGAGGTACAAGACTAGTTGTGCCATCTTCAACGCCAAAATACGGGATAGTTCCTCTGTCACTGATCATGTATTGTACATGATTGAGCTGATGGAGCGTTTAAACAAGCTCGGCTTTCCCTTGCATGAGCAGCTTGGGAAAGATGCAATATTGAACTCACTGTCCAAGTCTTATCTCCCATTTCTTACTCATTATAGAATGATAAAGTCTGAAGTAAACTACCACGGGTTACTGGGGTTGCTTCAGAACTTTGAGAAGGATCACCAACTACACACGGAGTCGGTGAACTTAGTGGGAGGTTCGTCTTCTAATTCTCGAACCCTTGAGAAAAGAAAGAAGAACAAGAAGAAGAAAGTGAAGAAGGTGCAAGTTCAGGCTGGGACATCAGTGCAGGGCCAGACCAGAAAGATCAAGCCCGATAAGAGTCTATTCTACTGCAAGCACCCTAGATTAGATAGTGTATGAGAGCTCTACTTATGGCACTATAGGCTAGGTCATATAAACAAGAACAGGATAAACAGGTTGACTCAAGAGGAAATCTTCGAAGTCAATGATTGTGAATCACTTCTAATCTGTGAGTCCTGTCTTCTTGATAAAATGATCAAGTCACCTTTTATTGAAAAAAGTGAGAGAGCTACTGAGCTCTTGGGCCTAGTATATACTGATGTATGCGGGCCTATGAGCACAAGTGCTAGAGGTGGATATTTCTACTTCATCACTTTCACGGATGATCTATCCAGATATGGATATGTCTATCTGATGAAACACAAGTCAAATTTATTTGAAATGTTCAAACGATTCCAAAGTGAAGTAGAAAAAAAATTGGGAAGAGTATTAAAACTCTTCGGTCTGATCGAGGAGGGGAATACCTTTCCGATGAGTTTTTTATATATCGAAGAGAGAATGGGATTCTCTCCCAATGGACTCCTCCAGAAACACCACATTATAATGGTGTGTCTGAAAAGAGAAATCGGACTCTATTAGACATGGTCCGATCCATGATGGGTTTTTTCAGCTTGTCGATATCTTTCTGGGGATATGTACTCGAATCGGCCTGTTATCTGTTAAATAGGGTCCCAAGTAAATCTGTAATTAATACTCTATATAAGATATGGACATGGTGTAAGCCAGCACTTTCATACCTTGGGGTCTGGGGATGCCCGACCTATGTCAAACGGTTAGTTACAGATAAACTTGATCTAGGTCTGACAAATGCACATTCATAGGGTATCCCAAACAGATCAAAGAATATTTTTTCTACCATACTGATGAACAAAAGGTGTTCGTCAGTCTTAAGACAATCTTTTTAGAAAAGGAGTTTCTTGGTGAAGGAACCATTGCCTCTAAGATTGAACTTGATGAAGTTCAACAGGTAGAAGGACCGACACCAATTGCTGAACTTGAGTCGAATTTGATTAGATCAGATCTGGAGCCCAATGTACCTGCACCATTAAGGCAATCCGATAGAGTACCACATCAGTCGGACAGATACTACAATTTTTTGATCCAAAATGATGGTCCCATCAAACTCGATGAGAACGATGAGGGCTCGAACACCTATATGGATGCAATGCAGAGATCTGATTCTGAAAAATAGCTTGAAGCCATGCAATCCGAAATAGAGTCCATGAAGGTCAATGATGTATGGACATTGGTTGACCCACCTGAAGGGGATAAACCCATTGGGTGTAAATGGGTCTTCAAAAGGAAGAGGGACACAGACAGAAAGGTGAAGACCTATAAAGCTCATCTGGTTGCCAAAGGGTATCATCAACATTATGGTATTGACAATGATGAGACGTTCTCCCCTGTGGCAATGCTCAAATCCATTCGGATAATGCTTGCAATAGCTGTCCATCTGGATTATGAGATCTGACAGATGGATGTAAAGATAGCTTTCTTAAATGGAGAGCTGACCGAAGAGGTGTATATGATACAACCTGAGGGGTTTACATCCACAGATGAGTCCAAGGTGTGCAAGCTTCAGAGATCTATTTATGGATTGAAGCAAGCTTCTCAGAGTTGGAACATACATTTTGATAAGGTGATCAAAATGTATGGCTTCATTAAGAACGGAGAAGTGCCCTGTATCTATAAATGGATAAATGGTCCAGTTGTGGTATTCCTTGTCTTGTATATGGATGACATTCTCTTAATCAAAAATGACATCTCCGCACTACAGGGAATAAAAGTTTGGTTATCATCGCAGTTCTCCATAAAGGACTTGGGTGAAGCATCCTACATCCTAGGGATGAAGATCTATAGAGATAGATCTAAAAAGATACTTAGGTTATCCCAGTCTACGTACATAGACACTATGCTGAAGAGGTTCAGCATGGAGAATTCCAACAATGATATCTACCGATAGGCCATGAAATTTTTCTCTCTAAGAAGGATTATCCGACAACTCCTGAAGAGAGAGAATGTATGAGTAGAGTCCCATATGCTTCGACTGTGAGATCTATCATGTACGCCATGATATGTACAAGATCAGATGTGGCATACTCACTAGGAGTAGTGAGTAGATACCAATCTGATCCTGAAGAAAATCACTAGAAAGTAGTTAAAGCTATCCTTAAGTATTTGAGAAATACTAAGGACCAATGGTTGGTTTATGGCAAGTCAAATCTGAAACTTGTAGGGTTCATAGACTCCAGCTTTCAATTTAACCATGATAACAGCAGAAGTATATCAGGTTATATCTTTACTCTGAATGGTGGAGCCATCTGCTGGAAGAGTTTCAAGCAGCATACTGTGGCAGACTCTATTTGTGAGGTAGAGTACATCACAGCATCGGATGCCACGAAGCAAACTATGTGGTTGAAGAAATTTATCACTGAGCTCGAAGTAGCACCCTCCCTCGATGGTCCGATCCTGCTCTACTGCTACAGCACTGGTACCATAGCTCAGGCAAAAGAACCCAAAGCACACAAGCGGATGAAGCACATTTTGCATCGCTTCCACCTGGTCCGGGAGATCATAGATCGAGGTGACGTCGACCTTCAGAAGATCGATAGAAAGGAGAACCTGGCCGATCCCTTCACTAAAGCCATGGCGATAAAGGAGTTTGACAACCACAAGTTGAAGATGGGTATTAGATACTGTGCTGAGTGGCTTTAGGACAAGTGAAAGTTGTTGGAAAATATGTTCCAAAAGCCAATCGTCAATCTGTTGACTGTCGAGCAACCTTGTATTGTAATTGATTTGTTAATAAATAAAATATATTTTTGATATTTTCATCATAAGTTTTCATCTTCTAATGAACTTCGTTGTTGTGATAAAGTTCTTAAGACTATTTAGGTTCGATAAAGAGAGGATTTATCGATTAGTCTTTAAAACTATTCACGACCAAATGATAGGCTGTTAATAAGGATGACAGCTTCTATCGAGCATAGGTCACTGTAGGCCATATGGGTTGGTTGTCCTCTTAATCAAGGAGTGTGGAGACACTGGTATGGCATACAGGTGAGATGTAAGGGTACATCACCATAGAATATGACCAACTCTAGAGCATTCTGCTATCGAGAATATCTCTGATGGGATATAGGTATAAGTATCCCTTAGACTTGAGATCGCCTCAGTGACTTGCAAGCAACTCACTGTGCTTTGGTACTGGACTAACTGAATTTTTAATTCAACGACGGAAGGCTTATAAGCACAGTCAAGTACTTACGAAGTTAAAGTGTGATCAAGATGGGATTGACCACTCCAAGAGTTGGAGAAAAATGAGTCACTGTATTTTAATTTAGCAAAATCTTGGCCAGGGTAATCCATCAGATGGATTTGATATTTTGAAATACAATATGGACAATCTGATCAGAGTTGACAGTTGAACTCTGAGGTATCCTTTGAGAATTTTGGTCAAGAGGATGAATTATATGGAAACTATATCCGTATAGTTTCTAAGGATGTTGTTCTACACATTCGACCTATCCGACCGTCAAGTACCATTGCTAGATGGTCACTTTGATTGATGCAAAAATTTATTTCTATGCTACCGACTTAGATTCAGACCTATGAGGTCACACACATTAGAGTTCACAATTCGATCGGATGGTTGATCAACGATTAAGAAGCATTCTAGGGTTAAACGATCAATACGATTGATATTTAACCTAGTGCAAGTGTTACAGGAGGATCGATTAGCAATTTGATTACTAATTAGCTTAATTTGATGGACTGAGATTAAGTCTAATTGAATATAATTTAGTTTGGGCTTGATTGGATCAAGTCCAATTGGTTTATTGGATAAGCCAAGTGCAAGGAAAAATTAGTCCTAGTTCAAATAGGACTTGGGTCAACCTAATTTCTAATTTGATTAAAAAATTAAATCAAATTTAAATATAATTTAATCTGATTAAATTAAGCTCTTAATTGGGTTAAGACCTATTTTAATTAGGTTAATTTTATTTTGATTTGATTTTATTTGAGAAACCAAATTTGAACAAGTCATAGATTGAATCCTAGTAAACTAGGATTCCACCTTGCGCCACCTTAGCCCCCCACGCCCACTCTCTCTTATCCCATGCCCACTCTCTCTTATTTTGTGTGACAAAACTCTCTCTCTGAGGTCTTCACATATGCCCAAAAATTTTCTCTCTTTCTCTCTTACATAGAATGTAGTTGTGGACCAAGTCAAAGTAGGAATTAGTTTGGATTTCAAATTCTATGAGATAGAGTTTTAGGAAACCAAAACTCTTTCCTTATGGTACTGATTTTACTCAAATTTTTTTTGAAACTTTTGTGACTTTTATGGAATATAATATGCATCGTTTTCTGGTGGTCCACAGCAGAAAAAGAAGGAGGGGACGCCCAAGAGTTGGGTGCCCCTTGTCTTGCCTTGTTTGGATAATCTTTGACTAGATATTTGACTTAGACAAGAACTCTTCATATCTCTCTATTTAAAATAAATTTCTTCATGAAAATTTTGTGAAATATAGAGTATTAAGAGACCTTTGGGACATCCAAAAATCAAAGAGAAATAGTCTAGGGGTGTGGAGATCTAATAGACACAAATCTAGGTGTCTGGGTTAGAGCAAAGAGAAGAAGAAGAGGGTCTTCTTCTAGAGTTGCTGGGTTCATCTCTTCTCTTCCTCCATCTATAAGTTTTCTGAGAGTGTCTCATCTAAAACTCTTTCTCTTACTTTTCATCTTTAGAAGAATCTAATTCAAGAAGAAGGAGGCATCTGATCGACCATCGAAGAAGGATCAGCGCAGTACTAGCATACTGTGCTGATTTCCTAGACCAGAACTTCTGATCATGATTCGTGGGCCCGTGTGGATGACTCCTAGAGGCCGGACATATATGCGGTTTGCAACATCATCCTCAAGCCTGAATCAGCAAAGTTAGAATATCTAACTTGCAAAGTAATAGATCTAATCTATTATATTTTACATACATTAGATGTAGTATAGAAACATGTTGATATGATCAACATGTAGTTCTTGCTTTTTATATTTTAATTTTTGATTTAATACCATGTAATAATCATGTAATAAGATCTTATATCTAGAAATTTTCTAATTTTATAAGATAAATTTTGATTTATTTTAGTCTTCCGCTTTCTGATCTGGAAAAAATTTCAAGACCTAACCCTGAAACCCTAGATCTAGTTCCTTCAAATATATCTCTGTATTTTAATTTAATAAAATCTCGATGGGGTAATCCATGTGATGGATTTGAAAAGTTAAATTATAATGTTGGATGACCTTTTTGGGTTGGCAGTTAAACCCTAAGTTATCTTGAGCATTAGGGTGAAAGGGATGAATTATACAGTAACCATATGCCAATGGGTTCTTGAATGTTGCTTAGCATTCTTTCGATCTATTCGGATATCGGGTACCATTACTAGATGGTCACTCTGATTATTATAAAAAAATTATTTCTGTGCTACTGACTTAGATTCGAATCTATGGGGTCACACTTACAAAAAGTTTTTGATTGATCATGTGACTGATTGATGATTGAGAATCATTCTAGAATATAACCGTCAATTCGATTGATGATTAATCTTACACAAAAGTTATAATAAATTAATTTGCTAATAATTGATAAATTATAAAAAGATTGATTAGTGATTAGATTACTAATTAGCTCAATTTGATTGAGTATCAAGGTTTGGATCAAGTCTAATTGAATTAGATTCAATTAGGTTTGACCCGATTAGGTTATGAGATGGCTTAATCGTCAAGGGAGATTAGTTCTTGATTGATTAGGATTTTGGTTCAATCAATTTTTAATTAAATTAAAATTTGATTAAGGATATAAAAGCCTAATTAGACTAGATTTCATTTATTTAATTGGGTTTAACCAAATGTGACTTGGTTTGGGACCAAATATGATAGAACCTAAGAGTCCAATCTAGTTGGACTTCTTCCTAATGCCACCCTTTCTCTATGCTCTCTTTTTCTTCACGTGAGAAATATTTCTACATGAATGTTTCTCATGCCTATAGGAGGTTTGTCACCCACTCTCTAATCTCCTTTGGATTAGGATGAGTTTGGTTAGTGTTTGAATTCAAATGGTTTGAATTTAAGCTAAAACTACATTGATCTTATCCTTATCCCATCCCTTGTCGCCAACTTCTTGAGAAGGCTAATGTTTTGTGTGACAATTGAGAAGAAAATTATGCAAGAAATATCTCACACCTCAGCCCTTCCAGCACCCCTCTTGCATAAGGATCAATTGGTTATGTTTTGAATTCAAATTGATTTAAATTTGAACTAAATTAACCACTTATCCTTATCCTCATCTCTTCTCCACACCAACCATAAAAACCTCTCTATTTTGTGTGACAAAAATCGGGGAATTTTACCACAAAAAAGATTTTTGAGAGAGAGGGGGCATGAAATACAGAGGAGGTGGGTCATTCAGCATGATAGAAAGAGGAAATTCCTTCCTTTTTGGGCATGAGTTCCAGGGTGGGATTTTAGGGTTTCGACTCTAGAGTTTTGTGAGAAGAACAAAACAAGAGAGTCTTGTTCCATATTTCTTACACCACCATCTCCTCCTCTTATTCCATCCTCTAATCTGGAAGAGTCTGGGTGATCCAAAGGAAGGAGCATATTTCAGCCATCCAGCACCTTTCGTGTGAACTAGCATTTCTGGAGAAGGTCGATCTGATCAGGGCTTTGAGCGGACATCCTGTAGAGGCGGGATATGTTGTCGATATTAGGAAGAACCCTTTATCATATCTATCAATAGTGGTGATCATTGACCCACACTCTGATAAAGAATCTAACCTCAGTAGATAGGATCTGCTTCCGATTATAATGTTTGTTTCAGATTCTATCTGATTGCAAAATTGATATGATCAATTATTTAAATCTAGATGATATATTTATTCATATCATATGGTCCTTATTTGATAGTTTCTAAATCAGATCTAAAGCATACAATTAGATTAAAATGTTTAGTTTGTAGTCTTCCATTAAAAATTTTTGAAAAATGCATGCTATGAATTATCAATTTTTCCTTCAATCCCTTCCTGATCATCATGAAGACTATAATCATATTTTTAGACCCTGATATTGTGTGCTTACCCAGTACACTCTATTGGTCTGAGATAATTGTCACAGAATATTTTATGGATGTTTTACTATCATGATGATGAGGCTTCCTTAGTTTTGAGTAAGGTTCCCTCGTAGCATCTGGTTGAAGCCCAATTTCTGAGAAGTAGTCTTAATAAGAGTCTGATTGAAGATTGTAAACTTAGTGCTTATTGCGAGATAACCAAGCTTTTATATTTAATTTTTTTTAGCTTATATTTTTTTTGAATTTAAGATTAAGTTAGGGTGAGAATAAATTTTAAAAAGATTTCGAGTAGAATCATGAAGGCCAAGCTGAACCAAGTACACATCTAGGTCAGATAACATCTCTCTTTTTCTTCCTCTTTATCTATCATACTTTATTTTTTCTACTCCATTGAAAACAATGTCAATTAAGTTAGAAGAAAGAATAATAATAATAATAAAATTTTTAAAAATTCTCAAATAAGTTAGTATTTAGCATTTAGGCACTTGATTATGCTTAAGAACCGAGTTGAACCAAGTATTTTTTTTTAAAAAAAAATTGATGTACCGATCAAAAAGTTTGTGAGATATTGAGAGATCAAGTATTAAAGAAATCTAATAAAGAGTTAAGTTTTGAATATAAATATTTTTTGTGAGAACTTCTAATTTTTCCTACCAGCATCAAAGAAGAGTATACTTCTTATGGACTTGTGTAGAATAACTATATATTTTTTCATACAAAAAAAAAGAAAAAAATTTTCAAGAACTTCATGCTGAGTAACTAGGTCTCTTTGCTTAAGCAAACAATGAGTTTCACGTCAAAAGGTATAAAGGGCAAAGAAGCTTTATTGTAAAGTTAGTCTTAACTCATAGCCTGTTTGATTCAAGCAAGTAAGTTTAAGGAGTATTTTATATCTAGTACTCTAAAGCCATCTGGCTCGGGAGTCATTGGCTAAAAACTTACTACATGGGTCAGATAGAAAGCTTAAGAGATTAAGATACTCAATAGCAGTACAATATTAAAAAAAAAAGAAGAGCAAAGTCTAAACATTGGTCTCCTATCGAGTAACCAAGCTCCTTCACTTAAGTAAGCATTATGGTTCATGTCAAAAGATGGGCAATATGAAGATATTTTTATAATAAATGAAGGACGGAAGTAACAATACACTTATTTGTATGAAAGTTAGATGATTTAGAAATAAAGATAGGGGCAATTTAGAAAAAGTTCAAAAATGGTTTAGTATTTTGACTTAACTTTCACATTGATTATGTATGTCCTAGAAGTAAATATGGCTGACACATTGTAATTAATCTAGGATATAATTTTATACTTAATATGTTGATTTGATCAATAAAAAGACAAGTTTATTTTTCATTCAAGTGTGATGTACCCTTGAATTGTTCATGAAATTAGCTTTCGATACATATTCTTAAAGTGTTGAGAATTAGAGACATGTATTTAATTCTTAAATACTTTCGATCATAGGATCATCATGAGAATGATGATCGATCTGCATAGACTGACGTACAGATCACTTTCTTCAGGATAGATGGGTCTCTAGTCTACAGTGTAGAGACACTGGGTGACGAGTGCGGATAGTTGTTAGAGAACAAATAGTACTGAGCGTGACCATATGAGAGATCACTTGAATTTCTATTCAATCATCAATGATTGTCTCGATACTGTAGTTGTATAACTGATCTTTTGATCTAAGATGGTACTATTACTCACAGGAGACTGTTGGAGTTTGATTGACATATAAATATGGGTCTCAATGAGCCCTTGTAATGAATGTTGGCGATAATTGATCCAATGTAGGAGTAGGGTGCGCATCAAGATGAGATCTATCAATCTTGATAGAGAGGAGTGATTCTATGGGATTTGAGAGGCTAAGTGTGAGAGTCTATGGCCACAGCAGTATGATTGATGGAAAATTTTTTTTATAGAAATCATATTTGAATTTGAGCTGATCGAATCTATCATATGACTGATATTGAGATTTGATGATTTATCCATAATCTGCCATCTAGTCGGGACTCACGATAGAGGGATTGAACACATGTTAGCTACATCTAGAGGTTCATTTCAGTTCTACTAGATTGATATTACATACTGCTAGATGTCACTGATAAATTGTGAGAGCTCACTAGGATTATTTTGGATCAACAATCCTTGATGAGTTAGAGTAGAATTATTTTGACCCATTGAAAAGAGTTTCAATGATACTTTGATAGAGATCATTGTATATCACACTACCAGATAGAATTAAATCTATGGAGTCATACAACAAATAGATTAGACTTGGAATAATCAATTGAGCTTATGAAGTATCAATTGGGTTTAAAAAAATCTGATTGGGTTCAAGATAACCTTACTAGCACATGGTTAGACCTAATTTTTTCTTTTCATTTAGATTTTTTATTTGATAAGATAATTTAAATTTAATTATCTGCTAATAATTTAAATAAATTAGATTCATTGGACTCCAATTATTGGGTGTCTAAGATTTTGGATCAAATTAATTAAGGGTGCAAGACCCTAATTAATTTTCTTAATAGTTATTCTTGAGTGCCACCTTGATTTGATCATGTTGGGCGTGTCCCATGATTAGAGAGCTTATGGATCCCATATAGGGCATCCCTTGGGTGTAAAAGAGGATGTGAAATAATGGGTGCAAGGGCCTCAAGAGTTAGTGTCTAATAGGATTCCTAATAAAAGTTGAATAACTTAAGTTATTAGGAAACCTAATGCAAGTAGGACTTATATTATGAGATTGAATAGGATTCAATCTTTTGGTCTATTTAAAAAAATCTCCCCTAATATTCCTAGCCAACCCAAACTAGCACCCCATGCTTCTCTTAGAACACCCCACACCCTCTCTTCCTCTCCCTTTCTCTTCTCCCCTTGGACGTCCACACGTCCTAGCACTTGGGGTGTTCCTTCTTCATCACACCCAAGGACTATTGGGTGTCCACTTGTTGCTAGTTCCTAATATTTGGTAGCAGCACAAAGCAAAAGAGAAAGATAAAAGAAGAAGAGAGGAAGAAGATCTAGGAAAGAGATCAAGAGTTGATCGTGATCCAGGTTTCGTTCAGATTCAGCAGGCTGAATTTTCTTAGAAAAAAAATTCAACTTGAAGAGGGCTGTTCCAGACTGATCTTGAGTGGATACCCATAGAGGTCGAATACTTGTGTAGCTAGAAGAAAATCTCTTCTCTTTCAGATCTATATTTGAAGAAAGAGATTGTGAAACAGATATGCGATTTGATTACAATCTGAATTTTAGTATATATACAATTTCAGCATATGAACTAGATCTTTATGGTTTTATATTTTTATGCATGCATGATTCAGATTAAAAATATTTTAATCTTATATTCTACTATGGTATTTAAAAAATAAAATTTTAAAACACACATGCATGCCCCATAACTCACGAATCCCAACAGTAGTATCAGAGCCACGTGTTTCATATACTACAAATTGACATATATGTTTTGAAAAAGATTTTAAAATCTGATTTTTTCTTAATACATGAGATGTATAGATAAATTTTTAAATCTAAAATTTAATTTTAAATTTAATTTTAAAATATATAGTTGATATGTGAAAGTATGCATAGATCTAAATTTTGATCTAGAACCATTTCTAGTTCATATTCATATGATATGTAGATGCATGCATAAATCTGAAATTTTATTTGACTTGATTTATGATTCATATATGAGATATGTGATTGCATGTTTAGGTCATAAAGTTACTTTTAATATGATCCATGATTAGTATATGAGAGATATGATATCATGTTATAGATCTGAATTTTATTTAAATCTGAATTTTACATGCATATATGTGATATATATTTATATGTTAAATCTGAAAATTATTTTCATGATTTAAAATTTACTTTCATGAAAAGAATTTAGATCTAAAATATGAATTTAGAATTTAAAATTTATATTTATGCATGAGGGTTTTAGTTATGAAAAAATCAAAATTAGGTCACGTAATAAGATTTCATTTGAATCCCATATGTAGAATCGATTAATCTAAGGACCTAATTTGGCTCATTGGTTTGAGCTTGATTCACTTGAGTTAACCTGTTTGGACTAATTGACTTATTGATGTCTAAGATAAGTAATTGAGACATGATTATTTAATTGATTTCATTTGCTTATTTGATCAATTTATTGATGTCTAAGGAAAGCAACGGGGGACCCCCACCGATCTCCACTTTCAATTTGGAAGATTGGGTCTTGAACAAGGTTGCTTAGCGGTTTGGTTTAGCCCATGCCAATTAGATCGATCATATGATGACTGATTAGATGAAACCTAAACCTAAAATCTCTCTATAAATATTAAGTCCATGGTCTTCCATCGTTGTAGATATGCGGGCGTGCTACTGACATTGATTGTTCTCGACCGGTCACAGTGGTTTAGTTGCATCAAAATCATGCAACCACTCTATTAGCAAAGTGTTGCTCCAGTATAAGGATAGTGTTGGGCCCAATAACTATTAGGTGAGGGACTCAATGACTGCCTTGCACCTACTTGTGAACAGTGGGTCAGACTTAACTAAGAAGTGTGGGCAACAACTATTAGGTGAGCCCATATGACTTAATGACCAAGTCACTGCAATATGCTTAAAGAAGTATCTGGGTAAAAAGTTGCCTATGCATTGGTGTGCATGTTATCAATAACTGTTAGGTGAGGTGCATGGCATCGGTGGGACTGCAGCACCAACTAAGAATCTTTTATCACGTTAGGATTTTTGTTTTCTTCCCAGAGAGTGGAGGGATCCAAAAAATTAGTGGGAGTCATTGTTTGCATGTTAAAATTTCTAGAAGTAAATATAACATTAAGTATAAAAGTCTAACTTGAATCTCTACTCTCGCAGTTAAACAATGTCACCCTCAAACCCTCTAGCCCGTATCTTGAAACCAAGCATTTGATCGATACAAATTATAAAGTCTGGCTTAAAAATCTCAGGATTGTCCTGACCTTAGAAAAACTAGATCATGTACTCGATAAAAAATCCATAGTGCTACCAAACCATCCTACTACTGAGCAAAGGACTGCTTATGAAAAGTGGACGGATGAAGACAGACGGGTAAAGTGCTATATGCTGATTCTATTTTAAACGAGTTGCAAAACCAGCATGAGCATATACCCACTGTCAGGGCTATGATTACTCACCTATAAGAGTTGTATGGTGAGCAGAGCCGTACAGTGCGCATCAAAATATCCAAAAGACTCTTCAATTTGAAGATGCACGAAGGATAGTCTATCTATGAACATTGTATGATAGTGATTAAAGACATTCAGGAGCTTGGGAAGCTCGGACTGGATATGCAAAAGAAATTACAGATGGATTTGATCCTTTAATCTCTTACAAGTTTATATAGTCAATTTATTATAAATTTTTATATGAACAAACTCGATTGCACTATACCCAAATTGAGCAACATGTTGGTCACTACAGAAAAAATTTTGAAGAGTTTAAGAGGCACTATTCTCGTTGTGGAGCAGACTTCTTCCAAGAAAAGTCAATTGGAAAGAAGAAGGTTAAATTCATTAAGAAGCAGAAGAAGGAGAACAGGCCAAAGAAAGAAGTTTCTAAGAAGGCCAAAGCAAAGGGAAAGTATTTCCACTGTGATGCTGAAGGCCACTGGAGGAGGAAATGTCCACTCTACCTGGACAGCTTAAAGACTAAAAAGGGTGACAAACCTTCCGAAGGTATGCTCATAATTGAATAAACCCTTATAATTTTTTTTACTTTTAGTTGGATATTAGACTCTGGTTCGAGTGCTCATATATGTACCTCAATGCAGGATCTAATAGAAAGTATGAGATTGAGGGAAGGTGACATAATCCTTTGGATCGACAATGGAGCAAAAGTTACTATAGAGGTTGTTGGCACTTATCCTCTTCGATTATCATCTGATTTTAGATTAGATTTGAAAGACTATTATTATATTCTTGTAGCTAGTTGAAATTTGATTTTTGTGTCTGTGCTAGCGCAGAAAGATTTTGAAATTAGTTTTAATAAAGATTTTTATTTCATTTATTTACAAAATAAATTAGTTGCACGAGATCTTTTAATTGGCAATCTTTATCACCTGCATGCTGATGCGAATATGAACTTAAACGAGCAAATAGTAAGTGCCATAGATCAAAAGAGACCCAGAGATGATATTAACCAGAAGTACTTGTGGTACTATAGACTAGGCCATATTGGAGAGGATAGGATAAACAAACTAAAAAAAGATGGGATCCTTGACACTCTTAACCCAGAGTCGTATCCAGCTTGCGAATCTTGCCTTCAAGAAAAGATGGTCAAGTTACCCTTTGTAGGACATGAAAAAAGGGCCATTGAGTTACTAGCCCTGGCATACATCAGTGTATGTAGGCCATTTGATGTACAGATCAGGGATGGTTATAGCTACTTTATTACCTTTATCGATGATTTATCTAGGTATGGATATGTGTATCTGATGAAACACAAGTCTGAAGCCTTTGAAAAGTTCAAAAAATTCATAAATAAAGTAGAAAAATAAACAGGTAAGTCCATTAAGATTCTTCGATCTAATCAAGGAGGCGAATATCTTAGTCAGAAATTTTTGAAATATCTTAAGGATAATGGTATAGTCTCTCAATGGACTCCTCTCGAAACACCTCAACTCAATGAGGTATCCGAAAGGAAGAATAGGACCCTATTAGATATGGTCAGATCCGTGATGAGCTTCACTAATCAACCCTTATATCTTTGGGGACATGCCTTGTTAACCACCATTCACCTGTTAAATAAGGTTCCATCAAAGTTCGTTCCTACTACACCGTATGAGATATGGTTCGGTAAGAAGCCAAGTCTAGATTATCTTAAGACTTGGGGATGTCCGACCTATGTCAAGAGACAGATGGTGGATAAGTTAGAGGATAGATCTATTATAGCTCATTTTATAGGTTATCCAAAAGAATCTATAAGATACTATTTCTATTTTTCACAAGATCACAATGTGATTGTGAGTCAAAATATCATATTCCTAAAAAAATAGTTTATCCAGGATGGTGGCAGTGGGAGGTTAGTTGAGCTCGAAGAGAATGTTTCTAAAGAGAAAAGAGCTATAGATCCTTAAAAAGCTGTTATTCATGAGCCGTAGTTGACGTTCCTCTGCCACCTCGTAGATCTTGCAGGATCTCCTGACCTCCTGAAAGATACATGGGTATACTTACGGAGGAAGTAAAGAAAATATTCCTTATGAGAGATAGGGGTCATGATGATGATCCTAATACTTTTAACAAAGTGATGTCTGACATCAATTTCAAGAAATAGTTAGATGTGATGAAGTCAGAAATTGACTCGATGTACTCGAACCAAGTATGGACCTTAGTGAATCTACCTGTGGGTATTGTACCTATTGGATGTAAATGGATCTATAAAAGAAAAATAAGTATCGATGGTAAAGTAGAGACCTATAAAGCTAGGCTTGTGGCTAAAGATTATAGTCAGCGCGAAGGCATTGACTATCAGAAAACCTTCTCGCCCGTAGCCATGCTAAAATCCATCCGCACTCTAGTTGCTATTGCAGCTTACTATGATTATGAAAATCTGACAGATAGATATGAAAACTACTTTTCTGAATGGATATCTTGAGGAAGTTTTCTATATGGAGAAACTTATGGGTTTCACATCTAGTGATGATGATCATAGAGTCTACAAGCCGTAAAGATCCATATACGGATTAAAGCAAGCTACTCAGAGCTGGAATCATCATTTTGATGAGGCAATCAAATTGTTTGATTTCATCAAAAATAAAGAGAAACCATGTGTATACAAAAAGATCAGTGGGAGCGTAATAACATTCCTCGTATTGTCTGTGGATGATATTCTCCTCATTGGGAATGATATTCCCATACTGACCACGATCAAAAGATGGTTGTCTAAGAAATTCTTTATGAAAGATCTAGGAGAAGCATCCTGTATTCTCAAAATAAAGGTCTATAGGGATAGACCTAAATGGATGCTAGGTCTGTCACAAAGCTGTACATAGAGAAAGTGCTGAAGAGGTTTAGCATGAAAAACTCCAAAAAAAGATTTTTACCTCTTAGACATGGTATTAATCTTTCCAAAATGATGTGTCTGACCACATCTGAGAAAATATAGCGCATGAGTAGGATTTCTTATGCCTCGGCCATAGGGAGCCTCATATATGCCATGCTGTGTACTCGATCAGATATTATCCTTGTTGTGAGTGTCACGAGCAGGTATCAGTCAAATCTAGATGAGGAGCACTAGATAGCTATGAAGAATATCCTTAAGTACTTAAGAAGAACTAAGGATTTGTTCTTGATCTTTGGAGGAGATTCTGAGTTGCGAGTCGAGGGGTATACTAACTCAGACTTCATGTATGATTCTGATGATAGAAAGTCTACGTCAGGATATGTGTTCATTTGCAATGGTGGTGCAGTCAGCTGGAAGAGTTTCAAGCAACCCATCATAACAGATTCAACCATAGAAGCTGAGTAAGTCGCTGCTTCAGATGCTATAAAAGAAAGCTTCTAGTTCAAGAAGTTCATCACAGAACTTGGAGTTATGACATCCGATGCCATACCACTTTACTGTGACAACAATAGAGCCATAGCACTTACTAAGGAGCTAAGGTCTCATAAAAAATCAAAGCACATCGAGCGGCAGTATCATATTATACGCGACTACTTCGAAAAAAATATGTCGAGATGCGAAGAATAGACTCCATGGACAGCATGGTAAACTCGCTAATAAAACAATTGAGCCAACTAAAAATGAAAGTCTACTTTGAGAAGATGGAACTTAGATTTGTGGCCAATTGGCTTTAGTCCAAGTGAAAAATTGTTAGATATATATCCTAAAAGTCAATATGGCTGACACATTGTAATTAATTTAGGACACAATTTTGTACTTAATACATTGATTTGATCAGTAAAAAGATAAATTTATTTTTCATTCAAGTGTGATGTGTCCTTGAATCATCCATGGAATTAGCTTTCGTTACATATTCTTAAGGTATTGAGAATTAAAAATATATATTTAATTCCTAAATACCCCCGATCATAGAATCATCATGAAAATGATGATCGATCTGGATAGACTGGCACACAAATCACTTTCTTCGGGATAGATGGGTCTTTAGTCTACAGTGTAGAGATATTGGACGATGAGTGAGAGTAGTTGTTAGAGAACAACTAGTATTGAGCGTGACCATATGAGAGATCACTTGGATTTTTATTCAATTATCAGTGATTATCTCGATGCTGTAATTGTATGATTGGTCTTTTGATCTGAGATGGTACCACTGCTCACAGTGAGGCTACTGGAGTTTGATTAACATATAAACATGGATCTTAATAGGTCCTTCTAGTGGATATTAGCGATAGTTGGTCCACTGTAGGAGTAGGGTGCACATCAAGATAGGATCTATCAACTTGATTGAGAGGAGTAGTCCTATGAGATTTGAGAGGCTAAGTTCGAGAGTCTGTGGCTATAGTAGTGTGATTGATGAAAAATTTTTTTTATAGAAATCATAATTGAACTTGAGCTGATCGAATCTATCATATGACTGATGTTGAGATTTGATGATTTATCCATGACCTACCATCTAGTCGAGACTCACGATAAAGGGACTGAATCATATGTTAACTACACCTAAAGGTTCATTTCAGTTCTATTGGATTGCCACTACATACTGCTAGATATCACTGGTGGTTGTGAGAGCTCATTAGGATTGTTCTGGATCGATAATCCTTGATGAGTTAGTGTAGAATTATTCTGATCGATTGAAAAGAGTTTCAATGATACTTTGATAGAGATCATTGTATATCTTACTACCAAATAAAATTGAATCTATGGGGTCACACAACAAAAAGATTAGGCCTGAAATAAGCAATTGAGCTTATGAAGTATCAATTGGGCTTAGAGAAATCTAATTGGGTTCAAGATAACCTTACCAGCACATAATTGGATCCAATTTTCTCTTTTTGTTTAGATTTTTTATTTGATAAGATAATTCAAACTTAATTATCTGCTAATAACCTAAATAAATTAGATTTATTAGACTCCAATTATTGGGTATCTAAGATTTTGGATCGAATTAATTAAGGGTGCAAGACCCTAATTACTTTTCTTAATAGTTATTCTTGGGCACCACCTTGATTTGATCAAATTAAGTGTGTGCCATGATTAGAGGACTTATGGATCCCATATGGGGCATCCCTCGGGTGCAAAAGAGGATGTGAAATAATGGATGCAAGGACTCCAAGAGTTGGTGTCTAATAGGATTCCTAATGAAAGTTGAATAATTTAAGTTATTAGGAAATCTAATGCAAGTAGGACTTGTATTATGAGATTTAATAGGATTCAGTCCTTTTTCCTATTTAAAGAGACCTCCCCTAAGGTCCCTAGGCAATGCAAACTAGCACCCCACGCCTCTCTTAAAACCCCCCATGCCCTCTCTTCCTCTCCCTTTCTCTTCTCCCCTTGGACATCCACATGTCCTAGCACTTGGGTCATCCCTTCTTCATCATGCCCAAGGGCTGTTGGGTGTCCACTTGTTGCTGGTTCCTAGTGTTTGGTAGCAGCACAAAGCAAGGGAGAAAGGTAAGAGAAGAAGAAGATCAAGGAAAAAGATCAAGAGTTGATCGCGATCCAGGCTTTGTTCAGATTCAGTAGGCTGAATTTTTTTAGAGAAAAAAATTTAACTTGAAAAGATCTATTTTGGATTGATCTTGAGTGGATACCCATAGAGACTAGACACTTGTGTGGCTAGAAAAAAAATTTTTCTCTTTCAGATCCAGATTTGAAGAAAGAGATTGTGAAATAGGTATGCAATTTGATCATAATCTGAATTTCAGTATACGTACAATTTTAGTATATGGACTAGATCCTTGTGATTTTATATTTTTATGCATGCATGATTCAGATTAAAAATATTTTAATCTTATATTTTACTATGATATTTAAAAAATAAAATTTTAAAACATGCATGCATGCCCCATAACTCATGAATTCCAACTACTCTATCATCCCTAACTCCTTCCATTTCATCATCAATTTTTTTATTCTCCATTCTAAAGTCAGAGTCTAGCCTTCTCTTTTTCTTTTTCAATCTTTCTACATCGTGAAAAGATGTACTTGTGATTATTGATATGTCTCTCCCCCAGGAGGGTCTCTACTTTTATAAGGGGGGCTCCTTCTTTGGTGCATGGTTGGAAGGATGGGTTCTCTTTTATTTCTGGCCCTTCTATAAAAGAGGAAAAATTTTCATATTAGGTTTGATTTATTCCCACTTCATGCTCCACCAAAAATTGGTCTGATCCAATCAGCATTCTCATTTCAAAATTTTAAAGTACTATGATGTTTAATCAACTCTGAAATAGAAAAGATAGGTGTAATAACCACCTCATAAATTTTGATCGAAAACCTTGCCACATCACACCTAAATTGGCCATGTAACTTTCTAACATTGAAAAGTGAGGGAGCCTTTGGCTTGTTGCTGAAGTCTTTGTAGGCTTTGTTCACTGAAAAGTGGAGAGCCTTCATCTTCGTCGACTCTGCTTACTAAAAAGTGAGGGGCCTTCAGCTTCATCAACTCTATTCGTTGAAAAGTGAGGAGCCTTTGAGGATCCTATAGGTTACCCCTTATTTGTTGTTGGAGTTTAGAGACTGAGGGTCCCTGTAGATTAGCCCTCCGAAGATCCTTTTAGGTTAGCCTTCGCTTTTCGATCTGTCAGGATGTTCATGGGCGTTGGCTTCACTAAAAAGCGAGCACGACCTTCGGACATCCTTATTGGTTAGCCTTCGCTTTCCAAACTGACGAGGTTTCTACCCACGTAGGTTGGATCAGCAAGCATTGGGGGTTCTTATAGGTTAGCCTCTATTTTTCATATGACTAAGGTCTTCACGAACATTGACTCACTGAAGAGCGAGTATGGCCTTCGGGGGTCCTTGTAAATTAGCCTCCGCTTCTTAGTTGCCAAGGTCTTGAATTATGGATCTGCATACAAAAGATGAGAGAACTCGTCGGACTGGCTCTAGCTAGGCCTTTCGATTTTTTAGTTAAATTGAGCTTTGGAGTAAAGAAAATGATAGATAATTAGGCTTGTGTTATCCTATTTTAATCAATTTGTTTCACCTTAGCCTTTAGGTGTTCGGTTTTGGGAGGTTGACCATCGAAAGTTGACTTTTGTGAGCTCGCTTTTCAAGGGGTTCGACCTTTGAAGGTCGATTTTTGGATGATCCACATCAGGAGCTTGACCTTCTCAGATTGGCCTTGAGCTTTATCTTGGCATTGAGTTTTATTTTGATGTTAGTCCTTCATTTCAATTGTTGGCCTTGTGCTTGATAGCCCAACCTTAGTTTGCTCATATTGGCTTTCTGGTGATATTGACCTTTTGAAGCTACTTTTTTTTTTGTATGTGTGTGTGATGCTTTTCTAGCATCATTTTTTGTAAATGTTGGAAGAAATGAAAGTAAGTTTTTATGCATACCTTTCTTATGCTTTCCTTTTCTTCCCGTCACCTTTCTTTTTCATTGGATTAGGTGTCTTCACAACATTTTAACTAGTTAGTTTTTGAAGGGTGTACATAAAGAAGAATAACAATGCTCTTAGAAAAGTATTGTACTCAATAAGTAATCAATACATTACTAATAGTACATTCATAAGTTTTCAAAATTTCATGGTCAAGGTAAGGGCATTCCATCTAGTTGCTTAAGGCGATAATGTAGGAACCAGATCTAGGGTTTCAGGGTTAGATCTTGAAAAAGAGGGTTAGATCTTGAAACTTTTTCAAGATCATACAGCGGAAGACTAAAATAAATCAAAATTTATTTTCTAAGATCAGAAAATCCCTAGATCTAAGATCCTATTACATAATTATTACATGGAATTAAATCAAAAATTAAAATATATAAATATAGCATGAACTACATGTTGATCATATCAACATGTTTCTATACTACATCTAATGTATGTATTAAACAATAGATCAGATCTATTACCTTGCAAGTTAGACGTTCTAACCTTGTTGATCTGGGCTTGAGGATGATGTTGCAAGCCGCACACGCATCCGGCCTCTAGGAGTCGTCCACACGAGCCCACGAATCTCGATCAGAAGTCCTGCTTCAGGAAATCAGCACAGTATGCTAGTACTGCGCTGATCCTTCTTTGATGGTTGATCAGGTGCCTCCTTCTTCTTGATTTGGACTCTTCCAAAGATGGAAAGTAAAAGGAGAAGTTTTAGATCTGAGATGCTCTCAGGAAACTCAAGATGGAAGGAGGAAATATATGAAAATAAAAACCCTAGAAGAAGACCCTCTTCTTCTTCACGTTTTTCTCTCTAAATGCCCTAACTTGCATCTTTTATATCTCCACGACCCAAAGGTATTTCTCTTTGATTTTTGGATGGAAAAAAGGTCTCTCAAATATCTATCTCCTCCTAAAATTTCATGAAGAAACTAATCTTATATAGAGAGATATGATAGAGTCCTTGTCTAGATCAAACACCTAGTCAAGGCTTATCCAAACATGGCAAGTTAAGGGACGCCCAACTCTTGAGCACCTCCTCCATATTTTCGTGCATGGATCACCAGAAAAGGGTTCACAATGTAAACTCTAAAGGCCACGAAAATTCTAAAAAAAATTTGGATAAATTCGGTGCAAAATTGAAAGAGTTTTGGATTTCTAAAACTCTATCTCATAGAATTCAAAATCCAAACTTATTCCTTTTAGATTTGATCCAAACCACCTTCCATGTAAGAAAGAAGAGAAGAGACCTTTTGTGAACGTGAGAGAGATCTGGGAGAGGGCTTTTGTCGCACAAAATAAGTGGAGATTGGCGTTGAATAAGAGAGAGGGCGTGGAGAAGGCTTATGTGGCGCAAGGTGGAATCCTAGTCCTACTAGGATTCTGTCTCATGACTTGTTTTAATTTGGTTTTTCAAACCAAATCAAATCAAAATTAGATCAACCCATTAAAATAGGTCTTAACCCAATTAAGAACCTAATTTAATCAGATTAAATTATATTTAAATCTGATTTAATTTTCTAATCAAATTAGAAATTAGATTGACCCAAGTCCTAGTTGAACTAGGACTAGTTTTTTCTTGCACTTGGCTTATCCAATAAACCAATTGGACTTGATCCAATCAAGTCCAAACTAAATCTAATTAAATCATATTTTATTAGACTTAATCTCAGCCCATTGGCTTAAACAAATTAAGCCAATTAGCAATCAATTGCTAATCGATCCTCCTGCAACACTTGCATTGGGTTAAATATCAATCGTATTGATCATCTAACCCTAGAACGATTCTTAATCGTTGATCATCCATCTGATCGGATCATGAACTCTAATGTGTGTGACCTCATAGGTCCGAACCTAAGCCGGTAGCATAGGAACAAATTCCTATACCAATCGAAGTGACCATCTAGCAATGGTACCCGACGACCGGATAGGTCGAATGTGTAGAACAACATCCTTAGAACCCATGCGGATATAGTTTTCATATAATTCATCCCCTTGACCAAAATGATCATAGGACACCCCAGAGCTCAACTGTCAACTCTGATCAGGTTGTCCACATTGTATTTCAAAATATCAAATCCATCTAATGGATTACCCTGGCCAAGGTTTTGCTAAATTGAAATATAGCGACTCATTCTTCTCCAACTCTTAGAGTGGTCAATCCCATCTCGATCACACTCTGACTTCGCAAGTACTTGACTGTGCCCAAAAGCCTTCCGTCCCTGAATTAGAAATTCAGTTAGTCCAGTACCAAAGCACAGTGAGTTGCTTGCTAGTCACTGAGGCGATCTCAAGTCTAAGGGACACTTATACCTATATCCCATCAGAGATATTCTCGACAGCAGAATGCTCTGGAGTTGGTCATGTTCAATGATGATGTACCCTTACATCTCACCTGTATGCCATACCAGTGTCTCCACACTCCTTGGTTAAGAGGACAACCAACCCATATGGCCTACAGCGACCTATGCTCGATAGAAGCTGTTGTCCTTATTAACAGCCTATCATTTGGTCGTGAACTGTTTTAAGGACTAATCGATAAATCCTCTCTTTATCGAATCTAAATAGTCCTAAGGACTTCATCATAACAACGAAGTTCATTAGAAGATGAAAGCTTATGATGAAGATGCCAAATATATTTTATTTATTAACAAATCAATTACAATACTTGGTTGCTCAACCGTCAACAGCTTGACGATTGGCTTTTTGGGACACATTTCCCAATAGATAAGTCCCAGGTCTGATAACTTCATCCACTTAATAAGGGTCTTCCCAATTAGGGTTCAACTTCTTGCATTCTATAGGTTGGGAGACTTTAGCTTGCCGTAAGACTAGATCCCCAGTCTTAAATTCTTTACTCCGAATATGAGAATTGTAGTATCGTGCCATCCTTTGCCAATATGCCGCCATTCGCTCTCTCACTTTCTCACGAACTCCTTCAAGCAGATCTAAATTTGTATGAAGCTGCTCCCTATTATTTTGATCATCATAATTCTCCACCCTATGTGATGGGAGTTTGATTTCCATCGGAATGACGGCTTCTATTCTAAAGGAGAGATTGAAAGGGGTCATCCAGTTGGTATCCTTCGAGTAGTTCGGTAGGCCCATAATACACTATGCAATTTATCCACCCATGCTCCTTTTGCCCTACTAATCCTAGCTTTCAATCCTTGCAGGAGAGTACAATTTGTTACCTCAGCCTCATCATTAGCCTGTGGATGCCCTACTGAAGTGAAGTGATGGACGATGCTGTAGCCTTGACAGAACTCGACAAACTTGGAGCCCAAAAATTGGCTTTCGTTGTCGATGATCAGCACTTATGGGAGACCAAACCTGTAGATTATGGACTTTTAGATGAGGTCAATCACCTTGGCTTCAATGATCTTGGCGAGGGACTTGGCTTGTACCCATTTAGTGAAATAATCAATAGCTACCAACAAAAACTTTCTCTGACCCAATGCTGGTGAAAAAGACTTAAGATGTCCATCTCCCACTGAGTGAACGGCCAAAGAGCGACTATCGGAGCTAGTGGGACAGATGGCTGATGCTGGACATTTACATTCCTCTAACATCAATAGCACCGTCTGACAAAGTTAGCTACATCATTCTGCATTATAGGCCTATAGTACCCCTGTCGAAGAATCTTGTAGGATAATAATTGGCCACTCAGATGACTCCCGCATGTCCCTTCATACACCTCCTGAAGAGCATACTTAGCTTCAAAAGGATGAAGACATCTAAGAAGCATTAGAGAAAAGGATCATTTATACAGCTTATCTTCATAGAAGATGTAATGAGGAGCCTGATATCTGATCTTTCGGGCTTTTTTGGAGTCAATAGGTAATACTCCATCTCATAGGAAATGGATGAATGGGTCCATCCAACATAGTTTGTTAGGATTGAGACCAACTCTTCAATACTAGGATTCTTTAGAACTTCAAAAAAGTATTCTAAGGTTGAAACTTTGGGGTGGATGTTACCAATTTGGACAACAAATTAGCCCTTGAATTTTCAAACCGAGGCACTTGTTGAATATCAAAGCTTTCCAATTCCAAAGCTAGGTCTCTCACTTTCTATAGATATTTTTTCATACTTTCTTCTCGAGCTTCGAAGTCTCCCTTTACCTGTTCAGCCACTAACTATGAGTCGATGCAGATGCTTAGCTTTTTCACCTGGAGCTCTTTTACAATCCTGAGCTCGACAATAAGACTTCATATTTAGACTCATTATTAGTTGTTGGAAAATCAAATCTCAAGGTGTAATCCGTAATAACTCCTTTAGGTCTGAAAAGTATCAGACCTGCCCCTGATCCTACAGAGTTTGACGAACCATCTACATGTATTATCCACAAACCATTTGATTCATTCGGTGAACTGGATTCAGCTGATGGACCCTCTTCTTGGGTCAACTCTAGCTCTTCTTAGTTGTCTGGGATAGTGCATTCAATGATGAAGTCCACCAAAGCTTGGGCTTTAATGGAGGGTCAGGGTTGGAACTTTACTTCAAATTCAGCAAGCTCGATCGCCCACTTCGCTAGTCGCCTAGAGGTATCTAGCTCTCTTAAGTGGTTGGTCAGTCAATACCATGATAGGATGCCCTTGAAAATAAGATCGAAGTCTTCAAAAGGTGATTATGAGAACAAAGATTAGTTTCTCTAGCTTGGTATATCAGGTCTCCACATCACATAGAACTCGACTGATGTAGTAAATCGACCTCTATACTTATCCTATTCATGGATCAACACGGCGCTTATGGCTACTAGTGAGACCACTAGATATAGATATAAGTCTTCATTAGGCTTCGGTTTGCTGTGGAGCGGTGAGGAGCTAAGATTTTTCTTCAGCTCCTTAAAGGCTTGCTAGCATTCTTTGATCCATTGGAAGTTCTTCGATTGTTTTAAGGTCTAAAAGAACGGAAGATAGCGTTCAGGCGATATTGAGATAAATTGATTCAATACTGCCACCTTGCCTATAAGGAGCTGGACTTCTTTGATAGTTTTGGGTGGATTCATCTCTTGTATGGCTCGAATTTTTTTAGGATTAAACTCTATTCCCCGACTGGACACTATGAAGCCAAAAAATTTGCCTGACTTGACCCCAAAGGCACACTTGGTTAGATTCAGCTTCATTTGATATTTTCTCAAGGTAGCAAAGGTCTCCTTAAATCTTCGATATAAGTTCTAGAAATTTCACTTTTGACAAACATATTATCTACGTAGACATCCATGTTCTGCCCGATCTGATCTTTGAAGATCTTATTTACAAGATGCTGATAGGTTGCACCTATATTTTTTAAGTCAAAAAGTATGATCCTGTAACAAAAGAGACCTTGATCAATATTAAAAGTAGTTTTCTTCTCATCTTCTGGTGCCATTCGGATCTGATTATATCCTAAAAAAAATATTTATAAAGGTGTGGAGTTCATGTCCTGAAGTCGCATCCACCAATTGATCAATGGAGGGCAAAGGATGGCTGTCCTTCAAACACATCTTATTGAGATCTATAAAGTCGATGCAGACTCTCCACTTGTCATTTGTCTTTTTCACTAGGACCACATTTGCGATCCAACTCAGATAAGTAACTTCTCGACCAAAACCTGCATCTAATAGTTTGTCCACCTCTTCGGCTAACATCTTTTGTCGCTCGGAGACAAAGCTTCTTTTCTTTTATTTAACAGATCTATAGTTTAGGTTGACACCTAGCCAGTGCGTCATCACATCCAGATCGATGCTTGGCATATTTACTGGAGCCCAGGCAAACACATCCGTATTTCCCTACAAAAAGGAGATGAGATGTTATTTGGTTACCTGATCGAGTTTTGAACTGATCTAGATAGTATGCTCCTGGTGGCCGTCATTCAATGGGATCATCTCCAGATCCTCCATCGACTTTCTTCATTCTTTGGATAGCACATTTCACATGTCAAGTCTATCCACCGAGTAAGCTTCGGAAGGCCCTGCACCACGAAGTGTGATATTATAGCACTATCGCGCTAAGGCCTAGTCTCCACAGATTTTGTCAACTCCAGATTCTATGAGAAACTTCATTTTCAAATGATAGTTAGATACTACAGCTCGGAGTGTATTGAGTTTTGAACCTCTGAAGATGGTGGTGTAGGCCAAAGGTGCCTGGACAACCAGGAAGTCCACTTGGATCTTGGATCGTCAGGGTGATCGTCTAGCCACGATAGGGGGAGTATAACCCCTTCGACTGGTACTACATCTCCAATGAATCCTATTCATGGTTATCTAGTCGGCTCAACTCTTAGGGTATGCTCATTTGAGAGAAAGTATCATAAAATAAAATATCAACCGAACTTTCAATATCAATAAGAATGTGACGTACATCATAATTTTTGATATTCAAAGTTACAATCATTGCATCATTATGTAGGAATTGAATCTCTTAGGCATCTTCTTCAGTAAAAATAAGGGATCCTCAGTCTTCAACTTCTTGGAAGGTTCAACTGGCTCCTCCACTCTACTCTAGTGCCCTCCAATTATTGCATTTATCACTCCCCTAAGAAGTTGATCTCCAGAAGGTTCCCTCTGTCATTGTTCCGACGGGTCGGGTGACCTCCGCCGCTCCTGTTGATGTCTAATATACCAATCTAGGCACCCACGCCAAATGAGCTCTTCTATTTAATCCTGAAGTTGAATACAATCTTTGATGTCGTGACCATAGTTACGGTGGTACAGGCAATACTTGTTGTGGTTCCATCAGTCTGGATTAGATCGCAATCTTCCTGCCTTTGGGATCCAATCTCTGATCTCCATCAACACTTGAGCTCGCATAGTATTTAATGGGGTGTAGTTTGTAAATCTCCTAGGTGGAGACACACGCCACTCCCTTCTAAAATTATCCCTCTATCGAGGGTTCTGTGGGGGAGTTCAGGACCTCTAGTGCCTGGGTAGAGAGTGGAAGCACAATCGATCCTTTGGAGGAGATTCTAATTTTTCTTCCTTCCTTTCTTCGACCATATTCACCAGGGGCTCATCTTCAAACATCTTGTCTACCCTAGCATACTTCTCCATCCGGGCTAGCATATCGATGAAGTCACAGGGATAGGTCTTCTCCAAAATATATCGAAGAACATTCTTCAATAATCTATCTTTTAGGATAGCCATCACGACTAACTGATCCAGATGGCAGACTTCCAATATGGCCACATTAAAGCAATTGAGATAGGATCGGATGGACTCCCCTTCTCTTTATTTTACATTCATCAGGGAGTTCGATCCATTATGCTATCTCCTGCTACTCACAAAATGGCCCATGAATAGTTGGCTCATCTGATTGAAAGAATGGATCATTCATGGCTTTAGGCTAGTGTACCAATGCCGAGCTATACTCTTCAAGGTTGACGGAAAGGTTCGGCTGAGGGTGGCATCGATTGCCCTGTGAATGAGCATCGGGGACTTGAAGCTTTCTAGGTGATCCATGAGATTGGTGATCCCATGGTAGCTCTCAATCTATGATATTTTGAAGTTTCTGAGAAGTGGCTCTTGCATAATCCGATCGCTAAATGATGGATTGATATTATACCCATCATCATGCATCGATGCTTGGTGGTGGATCATTTCGATCCACTCGTTCATCTTTCAGAGTCAGTGGTCGATATCTGCATCTCGAGTAGTGTAGTTTTTCAAACATTGTGGGGAGGATCATTGACTAGATGTTGAATCTTATCTAGAACGATGACTCGGCAACCACCGTCTTCTATGTTCTAGGCTCTGAGGTTGACTATGATGGATCTGTCTCCTCCGCTCAGGACTCTACGGGGGAATTGGCAATCGTCCCTACGGCATGGCTGCAGGTTGCTGCATGGGGACTGTTAAGTGTGGATCTACCAATGATATTGTGTTGGTTGGTGGGGGTGCTACTATCGCTCCTGTCAGTGTAGCATTAACTAGTTGTACTGGTGCTATCATCGATGGTACAATATGGAGCTGTTGCATCATCCGAATGGTGGTAGTCAGAATCTATACTTGCTGGAATAGTAGATGGAACTGTTCCATGCTAACGGTCACCTCTTGCGGGGAGGGTGGTTGTGAGACTTCTGACAGTGGCTGTGCTAGAAGCTACTGGCTGGCTACGTTCTCTATTGGTTGGGAGGCTGCAGTGGTGCTAGATCATTAGAAGGATGCTTTGCACGGTGCCATAATCTAGATCTAGTGTTCCTTCTCATGATCGGATAAAATTTTTCTCTAGCGCCAATCTATTGCCACTAAAATCTAGATCATAGCTGGAGAGGCTGGAGTGGTGGTGCATCCTTCTGGAAGAAAAATCTGCAAGCAAGTTTTGATCGGAGTTGGCTCCAATGGAGATCTTCCAACACTCAAGTCAGATAACAGTAGCAATAAATGAGGAGTATAGAGAGATTGTTCGCACCTTGGGGGGTCCCCTGAAGGTTTTTTTGTACACAAAGGTTGAAAAACCATTTTAGAAAGTTATGTGGCTGATTCAGATGTGACGTGATGAGGTTTTCGATCAGAATTTATGAGGTGGTTATTACACCTACCTTTTTCATTTTGGAGTTGGTTAAATATCATGGATACTTTTGAATTTTGAAATAAAGATGTTGATGGGATCGGACCAATGTCCTGTGGAAGATGAAGTAGGTTCCCAATTGAAGTCAGAGATCGGCTAATTCAGATATTCAGCAGTCTACAGATGTTAGATAGATGATGGATGTTGACTACTAAGGAAACTGAGATAGGCATGAGGTCTAAGTCAAGATAAGGCCGGAGTCAGAATAAGGCCAAGTTAGAATCGGCTGATACTGAGTGTTTAGCTTAAGTGGGAGCACTAGAAATCAAAGATCATCAGGAGTCAAAGCTAGAATCAGGCTACATCCCCTGTCCTTCTATTAGTTTATATCTTCAACTTAAGGGATATGTTGGTGCAGAATTCCATCGACGCCAGAGTTGCTGGAGTCGAGATGACCGCGGCCGTCGCTGGGACCTGCAAGGAAAGTCTAAACCAGAGTTGGGGGTGCTCCGACAAGATCCTCCGATGCTCAAGTCAGTACTCTGCTTCAACAGAAATGGAGTGCTCGAGAAAAAATTTTAGCAGAGTTTTGAGATAGAGTTTTTGAGCTTAGAGAAGAACGTATCTGGAGATCCCTTTTTATAGACGGAGAGCATAACTGCTTGACAGCGATGTCTATAACTGCCTGGTAGTGGGCCATTCAGAGCTGCCTGGAGTTTGTTACGGAGAGTAGTGGCGTCAGGGGTCGTTCAGAGCCACGTGGAGTTTGCTACGGAGAGTAGAGTGGTGTCTGTTGTCGCAACTTGTCAGAGAGTATTGGAGCCACATAGAATCTGCTGCATAGAGTGGAGCAGGGTAGTGGCCATTGTCATGACTTGCCAGAGAGTTCGGATCTGTCGGCTGAAGCTTGGCTGGGACATCTGACGGAGCAGAATGGCTCTCTATCCCGTCAATCTGGGAGAAGCTCGGATGGAGACTTTCCGTTGGTGAAGTCCGACAGGAGTCCAATTGCTAGAGGAGTCCGTCTGGAATTTGCCTGATGTGGAAGCTCATCTGAAGATGATCCGTCGGAGAAGTTCGGTTTCATGAAGGATCTGGCAGGAGGTCGGCCGGCGATGGACTTCGGATGGCACTGGGAAGGTTCGGCAGACGTCGGAGGCGATCGATCATTGTAAGAATCCAGCTGTTGGAGTCCATCCATCGTAGAAGCTCATCTGATATCCATTCGCTATGGAAATTCGATCGAGGTTCAGTTCTTGTAGAGGACTGAAAGGAGACCGCTTATTGTAGAAGCTCGATCGAAGGTCGGTTGTCATGGGAGCTAGGAGTAGCAATCTGGTCGGTGGGTCCTGTCCCACTGTAGAAGCTCATCTGGGATCCAACTACAAAGAAGCTCGACTGAAGTCTACCTGTAATGGAAGTTTGGAAGAGGCGTGTTTACAGTAGGGGCTCGAATAGAATTTGCTTACAGTAGAGATCCAAAGTAGACCGCCCGCTGTAGGAGTTCGGAGTGGACCACCCGCTGTAGGAGTTCGGAGTAGACCGCCCGCTGTAGGAGTTCGAGGTAGACCGTCCGCTGTAGGAGTTCGGAGTAGACTGCCCGCTATAGGAGTTCGGAGTAGACCGCTCGTAGTAGAAGTTTGGCTCTCACAGGAGCCCAATCGGAATCTTGAAGGTGGTCGACCACCGTAGAAACTCGGATGGAGTCCGATCTCTGTAGAAACCTCATTATCGAAGAAGCTCAGATATCGACAGAGTCTGGAAGGAGTTCGAAGAATAGTTGGTCACTATAGAAGGTTGGCTAACAATGAGGCCTAGAGAGCCTTTGGAGCAGCACGGTAGATGGATGGAGAAGCTCATTGTCGGAGAAGTCCGGAAGCTCGGACGGTCGGGGGGCTTCAGAGAGACGCCACACAAGGTCGGAAGCCAGAGAAGCCCTGGAAGGATCGGTCTTTTACAAACTTCAGTCCGGGGGGGGGTATTTTATACCCAACATCAGTCCCCCTACTTCCGAGTTCGGGTTCTGAATGAAGGAAGTACAGAAAAATTCTCACGGCTGAAGTTGCTTTCCTCAATTTTCATGCTCGGTGGTTGTCAGATATTTTGACGTTCGGCATGCTGGTACTAGAGGCTTTTCGAAAAAGATTTCTTCTTTTTGGAATTTTCGTTGGAGCGTGGCTCTAGGTACAGTGCAATAATGACTCTATCAGCTGCCAGCCATTTTCAACAATCTATCAAGGGGAGTGGGACACACGGTGAGTGCAGGCCGGCCAGAGGAGATCCGTAATCATTATTGCACCAGATCCTGAGGTCTATTTAAACAATTCTCCTCCTTCAGGGGTCTCACTTTGCCTGAGAGAATCCCTCAGTTCCCCTCCTCTTCCCTGAGAGCTCCAGCTTCCTCTAGCATCCTTCTTGGCCTTAGGCATCCTCTGGGTCGACTTCCATCATCCTTGCCATCTTCCTGCACTCCCGAAGCCGATCTAGGTTAGTTCCGAAACTCCTTGTCATTTTCCTATCCTTTCTTCTTTGTATTCTGTTCATTTAGCTTTCTTGAGGGCCTGTTTGCTATTTTTCCTGATTTTTTTGGGATTTTGTGGCTTCCATTTGATCCAAAATATCTTCTGATATCTCCTGTTCTAACAGTTCTAGGAGTTCGTCAGCCCCAGTCCCCCAAAATCCTGGTACCGTAGACGAACCCGTAGCTAAGACCGAGGCTTGTCCGACTTTTGCGCCGGATACCATCCCCGGCTCTTTGACTCTGGATGAACTCTCACTGATAAGGATTCAGTATGGAGTTCCTTCGGAGTACGAGCTGGAGCTTCTCGGGCCAACTGATCGGGCTAGCGCCCCTCCTCCCAGCCGCTTCTATCTGTACCAGGAGGCCTCCGTGCCAGACTTCGACTTCCACTACCATCCTTCGTCGTTGCTCTCTTCCATTTTTTAAATATTTCTCTAGCTTCCGTCGTACCGAACTCCTTTAGGTTTTTGAAAGGGTTTCTTTTTCTTTGTAGTTTAGCTGAAGTTCGGCCGATGCTTTCTTTGTTTAGAAATTTCTACACCTTCAAGCGTCATCCCTCGGTAAAAGACTGATGGTACTTCTCCCCTCAGTTCGATAGAAAGAGGTTGCTAAAAGGTGCCCCTTCTTCTATCCACAATCGAAAGGAGAGGTACTTCTATGTCCGATGCCTGACCTTGGAGCTAGGATTACCCCCTTGGGGCTCTCTGAGGGATTCCGTCCGTCGGGCTTCTAGCCTGGAAAGGGACGACCTCGAAGCCTCCAAAAAGCTCGAGGCCTATTGAGCCCCCCTCCTCCCTGAACTTGTGAAGGAACAACTTTTGTTCAACGTCGGCCTGAGTCCTCTTAACCCTGTCGGTACCATTATTATATTATATTTTTTTTTCTCTTTTCTCTTATTCCATCTCTAAGCTGTGTTGATTTTCTTTTATCGCAGACATGGATGCAAGCGTGGCTCGGAGGTTTTTCGAATTGGATCTCGGCTTCCTGAATGAGGCATCCGATGATGAAGTCGGACCATCCGAAGTCGCTATCGGTCCTCCCCCAGTCGGGACCTCGTCGACCGTCGTGGCTGCCGCTGACGATCTTCGCTGCACCATCCATCGCATAGTCGCTCATCGCCCAATTCTTCTCTCTAGCCGCGCCTATCTTCGTAAACCCCTCCTCGTGCACGCCGATCACCACCTTCACCATCCCTCCACCGGCCATTTTATACTACTGCACCCTGGGGCGATCCCTCGCACCGCTCACCGGGCACAAGATCGGCTTCAGTAGCTTTCTCCTGCGAAGCTTGTTCTTCAACCCAAGGCAACTGCATTAGACCTCAACGCCCACCACAAAGTCCTCATCGTCGATGAAGCCAGCATCCACCGTGAACCTGAAATTTTCCTTCATGGACAGGCTGATGACGCTGCCGTCCCAACCAAGCTTGGTCTCCACCTTCTTGTTCGGGTGTATCCAGACAATATTGGCGTAGGTATTGGAGCTTTTTGGGATGACTTCTATGATCACGTATGTTGCTCCTAGATTGATTTTGATGACTACAAAACAGTTTGAAAGGATACAAATAATTTTTATGTGAAAAAGACCTTATGCTCTACAGGGGCAAAATTATAATTTCATCAAAACTCTGATTTGATAGCATCATCGTGTAGAACAAATGATATGTAATCTATTGGTGAAAGTTTCATGGTTTTTGGACTTATATTTTTGGAGTTATGAAGGTTTGAAGTTCATGAGTCGACTCATGAGTCAACTCATGAAACTATGAGCTGATTGGCATGCAAAGATTAGCCATGGCACGCTGGTTTTCTGGCTTGGCACGACCTGTGAGTCGACTCATGAGTCGACCCACAAGGCATGAGTCGACTCATGAGTCGACCTCTGCTGTTTTGGGCCAAGAAAATCCAGAAACCCAATCTCTGGACTTTGCAACAGAGGTCGACTCATGAGTCAACTCATATGTCGGGATTTGCCTGTAACGGCTAGTTTTTGGCCAGATTTGGTTGCTTTTTAATGCTGCTTTTTGTGCTCTAACGGCTCTTTTTCTGCCTAGTTTGTTTTCCCTTGTCTCTTAAGGCTATAAAGGTTTCAAAAGGTGGAAAACAAAAAGAAGAGAGATCAAAATATCCAAGAGGCATTCAAGTGATTTGAAAAGAGAAAATCAAGAGCATTCAAGAGGGCATTCAAGTGCATTCAAGAGAAGGTTTCTCAAGCCAACTACTCAACATCATTCAAGAGCTCATTTAAAAGCCTTCAAGAAGCCATCAATCAAGCTCACCAACTCCTCAAGCATTTACTTCATCTCTCATCCACTTTGAGGAAATCCAAGAGGGGCTTCTTCATTTGAGTAAAGCATATTTATTGTTATATTCGCTCACTTAAGGAGCTATTCTTGTACTTATTTGTGCTCTAAACTGATTTTATCTTGTGAGTAATTGTTTTTGTTTTGGAGGGTTTCCAAAACAAGGAAAGGTTGATCCGAACCTGAAATCGGAGTGTATTGGGTCGGCTTGTACCCGGGAAACAAGTGGACTAGCTTGGGATAGCTAGTGTCGGAGTTTCCGACGGTTGTATTCTGGTTGAATACAAAGTTTAGTGGATTGGAATTCCCAAGTAGGAGCTTGGGGAGTGGATGTAGGTGCAAGGTTGGCACCGAACCACTATAAATCATTGTGTTTGTGGCATGCTTTATTGTTTCTCTTTAATTCTCCATTATATCCTTGCATTCTTGTTTTAAATAATTAATCTCAAACTAAAGTCTCTCTCCTCATTCATCAAGCTTTTGATATATAATTTTTACAAGTAATTAGTTAAGCCTAAAATTTTTAAAACCCAATTCACCCCCCCCTCTTGGGTTGCATAGCTGGGCAACAAGTGGTATCAGAGCCCGGTGCTCTAGCCCTTCTTTGATCTAACAATCAAAGAGCCAAAGATCTATGGCAACCCACGTCGGCACTTCTCTAGCCGAGGGGCAATCTACCAACCGACCTCCACTTTTCAATGGGTCTAACTACACCTATTGGAAAGCTCGGATGAAGATTTTCATACAAGCACTAGACTATGATATGTGGAGTATCATAGTGAACGGTCCACACACACCCTCCAAGATAATAGATGGTGTGGAGTCAACCAAATCCGAAAGAGAATGGGATGAGGTTGATAAGAAATTGGCACAGTTAAATGCTAAAGCTATGAATGTTCTTTATTGTTCACTTGATGCAAATGAATTTAATCGCATTTCTACCTGTGCATCTGCTAAAGAAATATGGGATAGGTTAGAAGTAACCCATGAGGGAACAAATCAAGTAAAGGAGTCCAAAATAAATATGCTTGTACATAAATATGAGTTATTTAAAATGGAGCATGAAGAGTCCATAACTGCTATGTTTACTCGCTTTACTGATATAATTAATGGTTTGAAGAGTCTTGGCAAATCTTATACTAACAGTGAGCTTGTAAGGAAGATTCTCAGGTCATTGCCAAGAACCTGGGAAGCCAAGGTGACTGCTATCCAAGAAGCAAAGGACTTGAACACTCTACCTCTAGAAGAGCTTCTTGGATCCTTGATGACTCACGAGCTTAGCATGAAGCAACATCAAGAGGATGAAGTCAAAAAGAAGAGAACCATTGCCCTCAAATCCACAGCCTCTCCTGATAAAGAAACTGACGACACAGAAGATGAAGAACAGGATGAAGAAATGGCACTCATCACCCGAAAATTCAAGAAGTTCCTAAGAAAGAGGAAACAGGGGATGAGAAAGAGACCTTTCACAAAAGGGGAACAAAGCAAAGAGAAAGAAAAAGATCAACCCCTTATATGCTATGAGTGCAAGAAGCCGGGGCATTTCAAATCCGAATGTCCACAATTGAAGAAAGGTCCCAAAAAGTTCAAAAAGAAGGCAATGATGGCCACATGGAGTGCGAGCGACGACTCAAGCTCCGATGAGGAGACCTCAACAGAACAAGCCAACCTGTGCCTTATGGCACACGATAATGAGGTAATTTCTGAAACCCCTAGTGAATTTACTTTTGAAGAATTGCATGAAGCCTTCAATGATTTAATTGATGAATTGAAGAAACTAGGAATGAAAAACAAAGAACTAAAACTGAAAAATCAGTCTTTAGTAAAACAAGCAGAAAATCTTTCAATTGAAAAATCTACTTTGCTTCAAGAGAACCAAAGCCTAAAGAATGATATTAATAAGCTGAAACCTATAGTAGATAAATTCACCTTAAGTTCAAACAAACTAAATATGATTCTTGAAAATCAAAAGGCCGTATATGATAAGGCCGGACTTGGCTATAACCCCTTAAAGAAACAAAAATTTTTGAAAAATATTTATGTAAATTATTCAAGTAACAAGCCTACCAATACTACTTGTTTTAAATGTGGTAGAATAGGACATAAATTTTACACTTGTGCAAACATAACTGTAAAGAAAATATGGGTTCCAAAAGGAACCATCTTGACTAACCAAAAAGGACCCAAGAAAGCTTGGGTACTTAAAACAAAAACTTGATATTTGTTTGCAGGTGTGTCTAGCATCCCATGGAGAAAACAGGAAATGGTATCTGGACAGTGGATGCTCGAGACACATGACTGGTGATGAATCACAATTCATCACGCTTGATGCTAAGGATGGAGGGATGGTCACCTTTCGAGATAATGGCAAAGGAAAGATCATCGGGATAGGTAACATTGGTATCACTCCCTCCAAATATATTGAAAATATTTTATTAGTTAAAGGTTTAAAGCATAACTTACTTAGCATTAGTCAATTTTGTGATAAAGGGTATAAAGTAGTTTTTGAATCATCTGTTTGTATTGTGACTAGTCCTATTAATGATGGCATCAAATTTATAGGACATAGACATGGCAATGTTTATATGGTAGATCTAAATGATTTAGCCAAATTAGATATGCAATCCTAGTATCCTTAAATGCTAAAGTTAATGAGACTAGTTGGCTTTGGCATCGTAGACTTGCTCACATTAGCATGCATTCTCTTTCAAAATTAATTAAGAAAGAATTAGTTCATGGCTTGCCTAAACTGAATTTTGAAAAAGATAGGATTTGTAATGCATGTCAACTAGGTAAGCAAACTAGAGTTTCATTTAAATCCAAAAACATTGTTTCAACTTCTAGACCATTAGAGCTTTTGCATATGGATTTATTTGGACCAACTAGAACCACAAGTCTAGGAGGAAAACGATATGGTTTTGTAATAATAGATGATTATTCACGTTTTACTTGAGTTTTCTTTTTGGCACACAAAGATGAAACTTTTCATATTTTCACTAAATTTCATCGAAAAGTCACTAATGAAAAAGGATTTTCAATTCAAAATATTAGAAGTGACCATGGAACTGAATTTGAAAATCAAGACTTTGAAAAATTTTGTGATGAGAATGGAATCGGCCATAACTTCTCTGCTCCTAGAACACCCCAACAAAATGGGGTAGTTGAAAGGAAAAACAGAACCTTAGAAGAAATGGCCCGTACCATGCTTTGTGAAAGCAACCTTCCAAGATATTTTTGGGCGGAAGCTATTAACACAGCATGTTACATTCTAAATCGTGCTTTAATTAGACAATTTTTTAAGAAAACCCCCTATGAACTTTGGAAAGGAAGAAAACCAAATATTGCATATTTTCATATTTTTGGTTGCCGATGTTTTGTATTAAATAATGGTAAGGAAAGACTTGGTAAATTTGATGCAAAATCAGATGAAGCAATCTTTCTGGGTTACTCCTCCACTAGTAAAGCTTTTAGAGTTTTTAATAAAAGAACCCTAATAGTTGAGGAGTCCATTCATGTTGTCTTTGATGAATCTAACGATCTTCCTTCAAGGAAGAATGAGGGTGTTGATGATGCAGATCCATTAATAGAAGGAATGAAGGAGATCACTCTGAAAGATTTAGCAACTCCAGAGGACAAGGAACAAGAAGACAAACAAGATGAGATAGGTGAGGAAATTCAAGAACAACCTCAAGGTACAAATGACCTACCCAAGGAATGGAGGTATGTTCACAACCACCCTAAGGAGTTAATTATTGGTGATCCTATGCATGGTGTAAAAACTCGCTCTTCACTTAGAGATGTGTTTAATCATTATGCTTTTGTATCTCATTTTGAACCTAAAACTGTTGAAGAAGCTGAAAAAGATCATAATTGGATTAATGCAATGCAAGAGGAACTTAATCAATTTGAAAGAAATAATGTTTGGACTTTGGTTTCAAGACCTAAAAACTGTTCAATAATTGGCACAAAATGGGTCTTTAGAAACAAATTAGATGAGCATAGAAATGTAATTAGAAATAAAGCAAGATTGGTTGCTAAAGGATATAATCAAGAAGAAGGGATTGATTTTGATGAAACCTTTGCACCAGTAGCTAGATTAGAAGCCATTAGACTTCTACTTGCATATGCTTGCTTTATGAAATTCAAATTATTTCAAATGGATGTTAAAAGTGCCTTTTTAAATGGATTTATTGCTGAAGAAGTTTATGTAGAACAACCCCCTGGATTTGAAAATCATGCCTTTCCTAATCATGTTTTTAAGTTGAATAAGGCATTATATGGATTAAAACAAGCACCTAGAGCATGGTATGAAAGGCTAAGCAAATTTTTACTAAATAATGGTTTCTCAAGAGGCAATGTGGATACAACTCTATTTATTAAAAGAAACCAAAATGATATGCTAATTATACAAATTTATGTTGATGACATAATTTTTGGGTCTACTAATGAATCCCTTTGTCAAGACTTTGCTAAGCTTATGCAGGGAGAGTTCGAGATGAGCATGATGGGAGAACTCACCTTCTTTCTCGGACTCCAAATCAAACAATCAAAAGAGAGAATCTCCATCACCCAAAGCAAGTACACCAAGGAACTACTTAAAAGATTTGGAATGGAGAACTCCAAACCCATTGGCACACCAATGAGTCCCTCATGTAAGCTTGACAAGGACGATGAAGGTAAATGTGTAGACTTAAAATACTATAGAGGTATGATTGGATCATTATTATATTTAACTGCAAGTAGACCTGATATCATGTTTAGTGTTTGTTTATGTGCTAGATATCAATCTAATCCTAAAGAATCTCATTTGAATGCTGTTAAAAGAATCCTTAGATACTTAAATGGTACTCAAACTTTAGGGTTATGGTACTCTAAGGACTCATAAATAGATTTATTAGGATATTCTGATGCTGACTTTGCTGGATGTAAACTAGATAGAAAAAGCACAAGTGGAACTTGTCAATTTCTTGGAGTTAACCTAATCTCATGGTTTAGCAAGAAACAAAATTCGGTAGCACTGTCTACGGCTGAGGCCGAATACATTGCAGCCGGAAGTTGTTGTGCTCAAATCTTGTGGATTAAGCAACAACTCGAAGACTTTGGAATTAAACTTAATGAAACACGAATAAGATGTGACAACACAAGTGCCATAAATCTATCTAAAAATCCTATTCAACACTCAAGATCCAAACATATTGAAATAAGACATCACTTCATAAGAGAACATGTTCAAAACAAAAATATAATTCTTGAATATGTTTGCACCGAAAATCAATTAGCTGATATCTTTACAAAGGCCCTTAGTGAGGATAGATTCTGTAAAATTAGGAGAAATCTAGGAATTCTTGATCCATTTGCTTGAATTAATTTTCAAATTCCAATGATTTATGGTCAAAATTTCCTAAGAGCTCAATTTCCAACACCTTTCTTGGTCCCAAAAGCTCAAGTTTTTCATTCTAAAAACTCATCTTAGAGCTAAACTCCTTCTCCCCAAATTTCAAATTTTTTTGGAATTTATTCACATTTTTCCTGATTTTCTGAACTTCATGAGTCGACCCCCATGAGTCGACTCAATGGCAAACTTGTAATTCCCAGCAACTTCCATCGGGCTGAAGGTTTTATATTTGAGTTGCTGTTCGTGAGCCGACCCTCACGGTCGTCTTCCTCCTTCCGAAATCCATTCTCCCTTCTCCCATTTACTCCATTTCCAAGGCTTAAGCTTGTGGAACTCCTCCCGCCTCCTCTCCACCGCAAATCGCCACTCGGGGAAAGGTTCTTTTGTGACCTCTTCCCTTGTTCTTCACGGTTGGAGCGTGCCCTAGCACTCCACCGTCCCTCTCAAATCCACTCATTCTCTCCTCCAAAACCTCAAATCACTCTCTTGTGAGCCTTCCTCCACTCTCTCACTTGCTCCTCAAGTCTCCTCGCCTGGTATTGAAGAGGTTATGGCACCAAAAATGAAACTTCCCCAAAGGAGAAAGTCTGTCCGGGAACTTGAAGAAAGTGTCAGAAGGAAAAGGCAAGCGGCACAGTCCTCCTCTGCTCCCGTTCCAGCTTCAGTTCAAGGTCCTTCACAGTCTTCTCAAACCCCCAGTAAGAACCCTCTCTCCGATAGAAAAGTAGAAACCGGGAAAAACATTGACTTCCGGTTCTTTGAAAGTGAGGGATTTTCTTTAGCAAGTAAGATCAAAAATCAGGGATGGAGCTTTTACTGTTCACTCAAAGAAGTCACCTTTGTTGACCTTGTTAGGGAGTTTTATCAGAATCTTATCTATGGAAATGGGTCAGTAACTTCAACTGTGAAAGGGATTGATATCTGTCTGGATCCTGTGATTTTAGGGGAGATTTTACACTTACCTAGTGAAGGTTATGCATACATGGAACTCCCCGTGAAAGAAGAAGGTATAAGTGTTATACTTGGAGGAACCTACCAAGGGAATTTGAATAAACTAGAGGCCAAGATTTTACCTATAGAAATGAGAATCTTACATCAAATGGTCACAAAACTTTTCTTCCCTAGGAGTGGTAGGCACGATCTTCTGTCAGGCAGGGATATATGCATTATGTTTCACATTATCACAGAAACCCCCCTAAACCTCCCAGCACTTATGATAGAGGCCATGAGAGAGACTCTGAACAGATCTAAGGCACATTTGCCTTATGGTATGGCCCTGACTAGAGTTTTCAGGAGGTTTGGAGTTAGTTGTGAGGGGGAGGCTCCCACCAAACTGTCTCATGTTGATACCTTCAACCTACACACCTTGCATCGAATGGGGTTCACAAAAAGTGGTGGTGGTTGGATCAGGGGAGCTGAGGAAAGAACAGAAGAAAGAGCTGAGGATACAGCAGGAGTCAGAGCTGAAGAAGAAGAAGAACCATCATCTCCTGTTCATGACTTCAGGGCAGCTTCACCAGATATACAGTTCTTTCCGGATCCAGAGGCTGGCCCTTCTGAGTTTACCAGGATACCCACACCTGTGCATCAGCCAGAGAGCAGAGCACCTCTGCCAGAGTTCACACTGTTCGATTATCAGATTGAGCGGATTGCACAGCGTATGGTCTCTTTGATGTCGAGTCAGATAAGCAGTACTTCATTTGTACCAGGGGCTACTTCTACTGATCAGACTTTGACTCCCCACATCTCCACAGTATATCAGATGATGGCAGATCAGTCCATGAGGATTCAGCAGCTTGAGGACACTGTACTGAGATTGACTGGCAGAGTTCTCGAGTTACAGGGGCAGGTCTTCGATTTGGCACACCCTCAGCCTCAGGAGTCTACGATTGAGGTCACTGATCTCACTGCAGAGGCCGGCAGACTCAGAGGAGCTCTTGAGGGCGGTTATGAGTTACTGAGGAAGGAGATCAGAGGATCAAGTGAGCAAGCTACTACTCAGTTCACTGCACTTCTCCAGGCTGTCTCCAGGGCACTGACTGTACTTGACTCCATCAGACTTACCCTTTCAGTTCAGTCCCTAGCTTCTCAGCGTTCTCAGCCACCCAGTTCCTCCCGTTCGCCTGCTCGTGCCAGTTCTTCCTCTCGTGCCAGAGGCAGACGGGGTCGAGGATGCATCTCAGATCCAGATTCATCTGCTCCTTATCACATTTCTGATGATTCTGATCATTGATCATTTCTAGATCCTAGGTCTTAGTGTTTAGTCCTCTCTAGGATCTGTATTTTTTTTTGGGGCCATGTATTGACATGAGCTAGTTGACTTTGTATGTTACTTTTTATGTTACAATCTATGTACTGAAACAATTATGGCTTTACCTTTGGAATGATGATTATCTTACTTTGGTTATATATATTCTCTTTTGTGAAATATTGTCTTCTCTTTATGGGATTATCATTTTATGATTGCTGTTAATAGTTGCTTCATTAAGGGGGAGCAAACCCTACAAGAGGAGAAATTAATGAATGCTTCAGAAAAAGGACTTAACCTTGTTTGATGATGTCAAAAAGGGGGAGAAATTAAACACAAAGAAATCCATCAAAAGCAAACACTACAAATTATGAGAAATTAATACATTGACAATTTTAAGTATAAATGCTAAACAATTTTAAGTACAAATGCTAAACAATTTTAAGTACAAATGCTAAATATACTGCAAATAAGTACCTTTTAAAATTACTCATACTCTGATTTGCTGTAAACCGTTGAATATGCTTTGATAGGCTTTCAAATTCTAAACCCACTCTGATATATTGCATACATTGCTCTAATACTTTGTCAATTTTTTTTACTACTCCGATACATTACTCAATTTTACTCTGATACATTGACAAACTGTTTTTATTACTCTGATACTTTGCAAAATTTTTCTCTGATACTTTGTAAAATTGTTTTTCCTACACTGATACATTGCAAAATTTTCATTTCTCTTGCTCTGATACATCTTAAACTTAAATGCACTAATACTCTTTCCAAATCAACTATTCAATATGCTTTGGCACACATGACTAGTTTTGAGAATTGAGAAAATTTTTCAAAATACAGTTTGCTCTGATAATAAAATCAAATTTTCTGCTCTAACACCAAAACAATTATCCAATGAGCATATCTTCCAATCTTTAAGCAAATGGACAAACTATTTATGTATACAACCATTTGTATCACATGCCAAAAGAATCATAATCTTTTCAAGCATATGCACCTAAAATACAATCTGTTGAAATTCATGATTCAGAAAAATACTTTTGTTCAAATGTTTTGTCATCATCAAAAAGGGGGAGATTGTTGCTCCTAGATTGATTTTGATGACTACAAAACAGTTTGAAGGGATACAAATAATTTTTATGTGAAAAAGACCTTATGCTCTACAGGGGCAAAATCATAATTTCATCAAAACTCTGATTTGATAGCATCATCGTGTAGAACAAATGATATGTAATCTATTGGTGAAAGTTTTATGGTTTTTGGACTTATATTTTTGGAGTTATGAAGGTTTGAAGTTCATGAGTCGACTCATGAGTCAACTCATGAAACTATGAGCTGATTGGCACGCAAAGATTAGCCATGGCACGCTGGTTTTCTGGCTTGGCACGACCTGTGAGTCGACTCATGAGTCGACCCACAAGGCATGAGTCGACTCATGAGTCGACCTCTGCTGTTTTGGGCCAAGAAAATCTAGAAACCCAATCTCTGGACTTTGCAACAGAGGTCGGCTCATGAGTCGACCCCTGAGGCATGAGTCGACTCATGAGTCGACTCATATGTCGGGATTTGCCTGTAACGGCTAGTTTTTGGCCAGATTTGGTTGCTTTTTAATACTGCTTTTTGTGCTCTAACGGCTCTTTTTCTGCCTAGTTTGTTTTCCCTTGTCTCTTAAGGCTATAAAGGTTTCAAAAGGTGGAAAACAAAAAGAAGAGAGATCAAAATATCCAAGAGGCATTCAAGTGATTTGAAAAGAGAAAATCAAGAGCATTCAAGAGGGCATTCAAGTGCATTCAAGAGAAGGTTTCTCAAACCAACTACTCAACATCATTCAAGAGCTTATTTAAAAGCCTTCAAGAAGCCATCAATCAAGCTCACCAACTCCTCAAGCATTTACTTCATCTCTCATCCACTTTGAGGAAATCCAAGAGGGGCTTCTTCATTTGAGTAAAGCGTATTTATTGTTATATTCGCTCACTTAAGGAGCTATTCTTGTACTTATTTGTGCTCTAAACTGATTTTATCTTGTGAGTAATTATTTTTGTTTTGGAGGGTTTCCAAAACAAGGAAAGGTTGATCCGAACCTGAAATCGGAGTGTATTGGGTCGGCTTGTACCCAGGAAACAAGTGGACTAGCTTGGGATAGCTAGTGTCGGAGTTTCCGACGGTTGTATTCAGGTTGAATACAAAGTTTAGTGGATTGAAATTCTCAAGTAGGAGCTTGGGGAGTGGATGTAGGTGCAAGGTTGGCACCGAACCACTATAAATCATTGTGTTTGTGGCATGCTTTATTGTTTCTCTTTAATTCTCCATTATATCCTTGCATTCTTGTTTTAAGTAATTAATCTCAAACTAAAGTCTCTCTCCTCATTCATCAAGCTTTTGATATATAATTTTTACAAGTAATTAGTTAAGCCTAAAATTTTTAAAACCCAATTCACCCCCCCCTCTTGGGTTGCATAGCTGGGCAACAACGTACAAGATTGGCGACGTGGAGATGGAAGGAGGGGAAGGTTGTGGATCATTGTTAGACTCCATTTTTATTTTTATTTTTATTTTTTACGTGCACAATCTTAGAGTTTTAGAAGACATATATTGCTTTGAGAAGAGTTGATAGAGACTAGCAAGAGTTTGAGTTTGCATACGATGAGAGAACTGGAGCAACAGATGTGATTTATTACTTGAAGACTTTGAACGGATATCAAAGCCTGACTTGGAAACTAATGTGGTATTTGTGCCTTGCACCGGTTGTACAAAATTAAGTGGCCTCCTGCAGCGGGCCTATCGTGGATGTCCACCGCTCTATGTTAACCGTTTGATTTGGTTGGTTCAATTACTGATACGTTGCAGAATTGTGCGAATCTCAAAGCATGTAGTGGACCCTAAAGGAAGTCGATGCTGGCCAAATCTTTTCATGGCAAAGTAATAACTAGACTGCGAAATCAACATGGTGTCACGAGAGTGTAGAGGGGCCATCGAGGAGGCTTTCCTCCTTGTCCGATCTTGATCGATCGAGCCTTTGTTTGTGTCAGGATGAAGTTCTCCTCCTGTTCCTAACAAGGCTGTGGGGGCACATAAGGGCCGCTGCAAGGGCCTCTCCCCCCATCCGATCTTTAAGAGATCGGGCCTTCGACTTTGCTCATGTTAGGATGAGGTTCTCCTCCTGTTCCTAACAAGGCTGTGGGAAAACATAAGGGCCATTGCAAGGGTCTCTCCCCCCATCCGATCTTCAAGTAACCGGGCCTTCAACTTTGCTCATGTTAGGACGAGGTTCTCCTCCTGTTCCTAACAAGGCTGTGGGGGCACATAAGGGCCGTTGCAAGGGCCTCTCCCTCCGTCCAGTCTTTAAGAGACCGGGCCTTCGACTTTGCTCATGTTAGGATGAGGTTCTCCTCCTGTTCCTAACAAGACTGTGGGGGCACATAAGGGCCGTTGCAAGGGCCTCTCCCCCCGTCCGATCTTTAAGAGACTGGGCCTTCGAGTTTGCTCATGTTAGGACAAGGTTCTCCTTCTGTTCCTAGCAAGGCTGTGGGGGCACATAAGGGCCGTTGCAAGGGCCTCTCCCCCGGTCCGATCTTTAAGAGATCGGGCCTTCGACTTTGCTCATGTTAGGACAAGATTCTCCTCCTGTTCCTAACACGCTTAATTTCATTTGTATGGGGGAGTTACTTCTCGTCGTTATAAGATTATGCCAAAAGAAAAAAATATGCAGATATAAAAAAAAAAATTATTTAGGGCAAAGTTGTTGGTAATACATTCATAGATTTTTCGAACCCCATAGTCGTGGAAGGTCTACTCCCCATCGAGGTCCTCCTGAGATGGAGTTGATAATCCCAATCGGAGGTCGATCTTCAAGTTGCTCCTCCCTCCTTGGTGGCTCCAGCTGCGGCAGGGCCCTGGGTTAGTCTTCCCTACCTTCAGGTCAAGTCGAATGAATCTGTCGAGCCAACCTCGCCTAATGAGCTCCTCGATTTCATCTCGAAGCTGAATGCATTCTTCCATGTCATGGCTGTGGTCACGGTGATAGAGGCAGAATTTGTTCGGGTTGCACTTTTCGGGGTGCGAACGCATCTTTTCTGGCCTTGGCAGCTGCTCCCAAACCTCCATCAGCACTTGAGCTTTCGATGTGTTGAGAGGGGCATAACTGTGGAATCTTTCGAGAGGAGAGCTCCGTCGAACTCTACGATCCGGGCTTCTCTGCTTACGAGCCCGGGGAGGAGTCCGAACATGCCTGTGTCTGGGAGGAGTTTGAGAACGCGATCGAGTTTCACTCGTCCCTTTTTCAATTGCGAGCTTGCTCGAGTCTCCCGCCTGCCGCTCCTTCGCGGTCTCCTCATCCTTCATCTTGAAGGCTTCTTCTGCTCGGGCATATCCTTCGGCCTGAGCCAGCAAATCAGCAAAGTCTCTGGGATACTTCTTTTTCAGAGAAAACAAAAGATCGTTCTTCTGAAGACCGCCCTTCAGGGCGGCTATCACGATCGATTGGTCCAAGTTCGGACCTCCAACGCGGTGACGTTGAAATGGTTGACGTAAGCTCGGATGGATTCCCCCTCCCTTTGCTTGATGTTGATGAGGGACTCCAAGCCTCTCCGGGGATGCCGACTACTAACAAAATGAGCCGCAAACTGATGGCTCATTTGGTCAAAAGAGAAGATGATATCCGACTTCAACGCTGAGTATCAGTTTCTTGCTGCTCCCTTCAGAGTGGATGGGAAAGCTCGGCATAGGATGGCGTCTGGCATGCCATGGAGCAGCATCATTGTCCAGAAGGCCTCCAGGTGGTCAACCGGATCCAAGGTCCCATCGTAGCTTTCGAATAGGAGAGCTTGAAGTTTGGCGAGATCGGTTCCTGCATGATCATTTGAGAAAAAGGAGGGTCAGTGCAGATGTCCTCACCATAAGTAGGGGGAGCATGGTGGAGCTCTTCGATCCACCAGTTCATCTCCTGGAACCTTCGATCCAAGAGATCCTCTCGACTGTGAGTCTCGAGGGTCTTCTGGCAGAGTGGAGGTAGGGATCCTCTGGGAGTGAATCATGATCAGATCGGGGGCTCTCCACCCTCAGATTCTCCTAGTCGGGGAGGACAGGATGACTGGCCCAAGTGGCCCACCCCACTGTCGGATCTTGGAGCTCCGGCGATGCTCTTTCCAACCGCACTGACACCTGTGGCTGTTGCTGCTGCTGTTGCATGACCTGCACTGCTTCAGTGAGGCCTCTGACCTGCTGAACCAGCAAGTCGAACTGCTCCATACTGATCGCCATTGCCGGAGGAGGAGGAGGAGCCTGGAAAACTGGAGGCAAGGTCGGAGCCTGAGATCTGGCCGTGGAGGCTGTGGATCGTCTGGTGGATGCCTTTCGGGGAGGTATCAGGTTGAGATCTGATAGGAGAAGGGGACGAGGACGTCAGAGGAGATGACTGGAGGCAGTCCCATTGAGCACTCCTTCAAGAACAAGGGTACTGTGAAGATACAACCCTTCCTCTAGCACCAATTCTGTTGGTGCAAAATTCTACGGATGCCAGAGTTGCTGGAGTCGAGATGACCACGGCTATCGTCGGGACCTGCAAGGAAAGTCTAAATCACAGTTGGGGATACTCCGGCAAGACCCTCCGATGCTCAAGTCAGTACTCTACTTCAACAGAAATGGAGTGCTCGAGTGGGAATTTTAGCAGAGTTTTGAGATAGAGTTTTTGAGCTTAGAGAAGAACGTATCTGGAGATCTCTTTTTATAGATGGAGAGCATAACTGCTTGACAGTGATGTCTGTAACTGCCTGATAGTGGGTCGTTCAGAGCCACCTAGAGTTTGTTACGGAGAGTAATGGCGTCAGGGGTCATTCAGAGTCATGTGAAGTTTGGTACGGAGAGTAGAGTGGTGTCCGTTGTCGCGACTTGCTAGAGAGTAGTGGAGCCATGTGGAATCCACTGCATAGAGTGGAGCAGGGTAGTGGCCATTGTCGTGACTTGTCAGAGAGTTTGGATCTGTTGGCTGAAGCTCGGCTGGGACATCTGACAGAGCAAAATGGCTCTCTATCCCATCGATCTGGGAGAAGCTTGGATGGAGACTTTCCGTTGGTGAAGCCCGGCAGGAGTTCGAGCTAGAGGAGTCCGTCTGAGATTCGCCTGATGTGAAAGGTCGTCTGAAGATGATCCATCGGAGAAGTTCAATTTCATGAAGGATCTGGTGGGAGGTCGGCCGGTGATGGACTTTAGATGGCACTGGGGAGGTTCGACATACATCGGAGGTGATCGATCATTGTAAAAATCCAACTGTAGGAGTCCATCCGTCGTAGAAGCTCATCCGATATCCATTCGCTATGAAAGTTCGGTCGAGGTTCGATTCTTGCAGAGGGCTGAAAGGAGATCGCTTATTGTAGAAGGTCAATCGAAGGTTGGTTGTCGTGGGAGATAGGAGTAGCGATCTGGTCGGTGGATCCCGTCCTACTGTAGAAGCTCATCTGGGATCTGGCTACGAAGAAGCTCGGCTGAAGTCTACCTGTAATGAAAGTTTGAAAGAGGCGTGTTTACAGTAGGGGCTCAAATGAAATTTGCTTACAGTAGAGATCCAGAGTAGACCGCCTGCTGTAGGAGTTCGAAGTGGACCGCCCGCTATAGGAGTTCGGAGTAGACCGCCCGCTGTAGGAGTTCGAGGTAGACCGCCCGCTGTAGGAGTTTGGAGTAGACCACCCGCTATAGGAGTTCGGAGTAGACTGCTCGTAGTAGAAGTTTGGCTCTCACAGGAGTCCGATCGAAATCTTGAAGGTGGTCGACCGTCGTAGAAACTCGGATGGAGTCCGATCTCTGTAGAAACCTCATTGTTGAAGAAGCTCGGATATCGATGGAGTCCGAAAGGAGTTCAAAGAATAGTTGGTCACTATAGAAGGTTGACTAACAGTGAGGCCTAGAGAGCCTTTGGAGCGGTACGGTAGATGGATGGAGAAGCTCATTGTCAGAGAAGTCTGGAAGCTCAGACGGTCGGGGGGATTCAGAGAGACGCCACACAAGGTCGGAAGCCGAAGAAGCCCTAGAAGGGTCGGTCTTTTACAAACTTCGACCGGGGGGGTATTTCATACCCAACAGGATAAATATCCCCCCAACACATACCCCCTACTCCTGAGTTCGATTTAGATGAAGGGAGTACTTGAGTCCAGTACTGAGTGTTTAGCTTAAGTGGGAGCACTAGAATCTAGAAATCATCAGGAGCCGAAGCAAGATACATCCCTTGTCCTTCTGTTAGTTTATGTCTTCGACCCAAGGAGTAAATATCCCCCCTACAAGGATGTATTATATATATATATATATATATATATATATATATATATATATAGACACACACACACACACACATATACATATATATCCCTTTCTTTTGCTATTCTTATTATCCTTATATTCTAATTCAAGAATGTATTACCACCTTGTATTTTTCTATTGGCGTGAGATAAGGTTATTCCTCATCCTCTATTTATTTATTATATGTGCAGTTGCACTTTTAAGGATGTTAAAAGCCTTAGTTAAAGCTAACTCTTTATGAGTGTATCCACATGCTTAGTGGGGGAAACTATCTCTCATCTTCTTCTTGTTGATGATTGTACTTTATTTGATGAGCTATTTTATCTAATGCTAGTATTCTGTGCACCATGGTAAAGAATTATCATAAAGTTTCTGGTTAAAGTGTGAACTTTGAAAAAATTATAGTGAAATTCAGTCTAGGTTAATACACTTATCAAGCAACATATAAAGAATCACTTTCATATTATTGAGTTAGATGGTATGTGGCTCTATTTTGGTGTTTTTATCTTTGGAAGGAAACCATCTTCAAATAATTTAAGTGACATTGTACAATAGTTTTTTAATAGCTTGGAGGGATGGAAGTAGAAGGGCTTATCAATGATGGATAGTGTCACTCTTGTAAGTCTATCCTATTTGCTCTTCCTATCTATTTGATGACCAACTTTATTATTGCAAGGATGTGCATTTGAAGTTGGAGAGCATTATTTGGAATTTTCTTTGGAACTCAGCTGATTATTCTTAATGGGTGCATTTGATTTTCTAGGATCGTATTTGTCAACCTCTTCAAGAGGGTGGTTTGGGTATTCCTTCGTTGACTGCTAGAAGTGAGGCTTTAACAGCCCAACATGCTGCACGATATCTCTTGGAGCAGGATGATTTTTTGAGTTTTATTGGAAGAAGTATGTTCATATGCTCTAACTATTTTTTCTAATATTAGATGGACTATTGGTAATAGTGATGAATCTACAAATATGCTGCAAGATCCTAGGTTATCTTCCATTCCATACTCATTGAATTTATTGATGGGTTCTAGTGGCATAGCAGAAGAATTAGGTGTTTAAAATTTTCATTCAAAACACCCGATGCACCGAAAACTCCAATACCCAGAAATCCTTGACTATAATAATCAAAGTACAATAAATATAAATTAGGATAAGAAGAATACCTGTAGTGCTAATCTCAATTTTCAAAAAATGTCCAAGTGTCTGCCTTTCAATGGTGATCCATATGAAAACTAAACCAAGGATAGCACTCTTTCTTCACCTTGCTTCAAGAGTTCTAACCACTAGAACTCAACTAGCCTCATACCAGTCAGATTTTTCCAAAAAACTGACTCCACTCTCTCAGAATCTCCTCTGAACATCTGATCCTCATTCTTTAAGACCCTCACAATCCTTGTTAGGACCAGATAAGACTTTATCTTAAATTTCAAAGCCTTGTCCTAAAACTAAGATAGGTTGTAAGAAAGAAAGGAGAGCAACGGAGACAAAATTGGAAACTCTTTCTGAATACCTCAGACACCCAGTGCCCCAGCCAATTTATAGACACTAGAGGGATGCTAAAAGAGAGAGATATGCCTCATCCAAGAGGCCTATCTGATCTAATTATTAAAGATAAGAGTTTCTTCAAATAGAAGGACTCTTATCAATATATGTCGATCAGCACCCTGCTCTGCATGCACGACCAGAGAAGGGAAGTTTTCATGTCCCTTCTCAAATCAAAAAAATCTTCAAAAATTTACATTGATATAGGATTCAATCCTAATTTCAAAACATATAATGAGTAGATAAAAATTCCTACAAATGGATGTGTTCTCACATCCTTTCACACGAAGTCTGATCACCATGCATGCAGGCATAAGGGGAACTTATGGCATTCATTTGGCATCCAGATAAATCTAAAAAAATTTTAGAAAAATTATCAAAAATTAATTATCAAATATAGAATATTATCACCAAAAATTATTCCATTTTGAAAGTATTTGATGAGGAGAAGGACTCTCCAAATCTTGAAGAGATGTGACGCTTCTGCGTGCATGCGAGACTTCCTTCCTTTTTTCAATTTTTCTCCACCTCAAAAAATTTCAGAAAAAATACAACTCATGTTTTGAGATGTGCATCAGAGGATAAAGGTGTAGGAACTAGATCTAGGGTTTCAGGGTTAGATCTTGAAACTTTTTCAAGATCAGGCAATGGAAGACTAAAATAAATCAAAATTTATTTTTTAAAACCAAAAAATTCCTAGATCTAAGATCCTATTACATGATTATTACATAGTATTAAATTAAAAATAAAAATATATAGAGCATGAGCTACATGTTGATCATAGCAACATGTTTCTATACTACATCTAATGTATGTATTAAACAATAGATCAGATCTATTACCTTGCAAGTTAGACAATCTAACCTTGCTGATCCAGGCTTGAGGATGATGTTACAAATCGCACACACATTCGGTCTCTAGGAGTCATCCACACGAGCCCACGAATCTCGACCAGAAGTCCTGCTTCAAGAAATCAGTACAGTATGCTAGTACTATGCTGATCCTTCTTCGATGGTTGATCAGGTGCCTTCTTCTTCTTGATTTGGGTTTTTTCAAAGATGAGAAGTAGGAGGAAAAGTTTTAGATCTAAGACGCTCTCAGAAAAACTCAAGATGGAGGAAGGAAAGAGATAAAACTAACAACCCTAGAAGAAAACCCTCTTCTTCTTCTCTTTACTCTCTCCTAGACATCCTATCTTGTGTCTATTATATCTCCATGACTAAAGGTCTTTCTCTCTAATTTTTGCATGCCCTAAAGGCCTCTCAAATCTCTATGTTCTACAAAAATTTTATAAAAAAACTCATTTTATAGAGAGAGATATGATAGAGTCCTTGTCTAGGTCAAACACCTAGTTAAGGCTTATCCAAACATGGCAAGATAAGAGGTGCCCAACTCTTGGGTGCCTCCTCCTTATTTTCATGCATGGACCACTAACAAAGGATGCACAATATGTACCCTAAAGCCATAAAAATCTCAAAAAAAAATTGGATAAATTCGGTGCAAAAGGGAAAGAGTTTTGGATTTCTAAAACTCTATCTCGTAGAATTTGAAATCCAAACTTATTCCTATTTTGATTTGATCCGCAACCACTTTCCATGTATGAAAGAAGAGAGAAAACCTTTTGAATGTAGGAAAGACCTGGGAGAGGACTTTTGTCACACAAAATAAGAGGAGATTGGTGTGGAATAAGAGAGAGAGCATGGGGGGGGGCTTATGTGGTGCAAGGTGGAATCCTAGTCTTACTAGGATTCTATCTTATGACTTGTTTTAATTTAGTTTCTCAAACCAAAATTAGATCAAACTAATTAAAATAGATCTTAACCCAATTAAGAATCTAATTTAATCAGATTAAATTATATTTAAATCTAATTTAATTTTTTAATCAAATTAAAAATTAGGTTGACCCAAGTCCAAATTGAACTAGGACTAGTTTCTTTCTTGCACTTGGCTTATCCAATAAACCAATTGAACTTGATCCAATCAAGCCCAAACTAAATCTAATTAAATCATATTCAATTAGACTTAATCTCAATCCATTGGCTTAATCAAATTAAACCAATTAGCAATCGAATTGCTAATCGATACTCCGGCAACACTTGCACTAGGTTAAATGTCAATCGTATTGATCATTTAACCCTAGAACGATTCTTAATCATTGATCAACCATCCGATCAGATCATGAACTCTAATGTGTGTAACCTCATAGGTCCAAACCTAAGCTGATAGCATAGAAGTAAATTTCTGTACCAATCAAAGTGACCATCTAGCAATGGTACCCGACGACCAGATAGGTCGAATGTGTAGAACAACATCTTTAGAATCCATGCAGATATAGTTTTCATATAATTCATTCCCTTGACCAAAATGATCATAGGACACCTCAGAGTTCAACTGTCAACTCTGATCAGGTTGTCCACATTATATTTCAAAATATCAAATCCATCTGATGGATTATCCTGATCAAGATTTTGCTAAATTGAAATATAGTGACTCATTCTTCTCCAACTCTTGGAGTGGTCAATCCCATCTCGATCACACTCTGACTTCACAAGTACTTGACTATACCCAAAAGCCTTCCGTCACTGAATTAAAAATTCAGTTAGGTTAGTACCAAAGCACAGTGAGTTGCTTGCAAGTCACTGAGGTGATATCAGGTCTAAGGGACACTTATACCTATATCCCATCAGAGACATTCTCGACAGTAGAATGCTCTGGAGTTGGTCAAGTACCATAATGATGTACCCTTACATCTCACCTGTATGTCATACCAGTGTCTCCACACTCTTTGGTTAAGAGGGCAATCAACCCATATGGCCTACAGCGACCTATGCTCGATAGAAGCTATCGTCCTTATTAACAGCCTATCATTTGGTCGTGAACAGTTTTAAGGACTAATTGATAAATCCTCTCTTTATTGAATCTAAATAGTCCTAAGGACTTCATCATAACAATGGAGTTCATTAGAAGAAGAAAGCTTATGATGAAAATGCCAAATATATTTTATTTATCAACAAATCAATTACCATACAAGATTGCTCAACTGTCAATAGGTGGACGATTAATTTTTGGGACATATTTTTCAACAACTCTCACTTGTCCTAAAGCCACTCGGCATAGTATCTAATACCCATCTTCAACTTGTGATTGTCGAACTCCTTTATCGCCAGGGCTTTAGTGAAGGGGTCGGCCAAGTTCTCCTTTCCGTCGATCTTCTGAAGATCAACGTCACCTCGATCCACGATCTCCCAGACCAGATGGAAGCGACGCAAAATGTGCTTCATCCACTGGTGTGCTTTGGGTTTCTTCGTCTAAGCTATGGCACCAGTGCTGTCGCAGTAGAGCAGAACTGAACCATCGAGGGAAGGTGCTACTCCAAGCTCGATGATGAATTTTTTCAGCCACACAGCTTCTTTCATGGCATCCGATGCTGCGATGTACTTTACTTCACAAACAGAGTCTGCCACAGTATGCTGCTTGGAACTCTTCTAGCAGATAGCTCCACCATTCAGAGTAAAGATATAACCCGACACGCTTTTGCTATCATCATGGTAAGATTGAAAGCTGGAGTCTGTGAACCCCACAAGTTTCAGATCTGACTCATCATAAACCAACCATTGGTCCTTAGTATTTCTCAAATACTTAAGGATGGCTTTAACCACTTTTCAATGATTTTCTCTAAGATCATATTAGTATCTACTTACTACTCCTAGTGAGTATGTCATATCTGGTCTTGTACATGTCATGGCGTACATGATAGATCTCACGGTCGAAGCATGTGAAACTCTACTCATACGCTCTCTCTCTTCAGAAGTTATTGGACAATCCTTCTTAGAGAGAGAAATTTCATAGCCTATCGGTAGATAGCCCTTCTTAAAATTTTTCATGCTGAACCTCTTCAGCACAGTGTCTATGTACGTAGACTGGGATAACCCAAGCATCTTTTTAGATATATCCCTATAGATCTTCATTCCTAGGATATAGGATGCTTCACCCAAATCTTTCATGGAGAACTGCGATGACAACCAAATTTTTATTCTCTATAGTGTGGGAATATCATTCTCGATTAAGAGAATATCATCCACATACAAGATAAGAAATACCATAATTGGACCATTTGTCCATTTATAGATGCAGAGCTCTTCTCCATTCTTAACGAAGCCATACATTTTGATCACCTTATCAAAATACATGTTCCAACTCTGAGAAACTTGCTTCAATTCATAAATGGATCTCTGAAGCTTGCACACCTTGGACTCATCTATGGATGTAATGTAGTGAATTTCAGTGCAGGGGTAAATTGGTAATTTTAAAAAATTTTCAAAATTATAATTTTACAGTAAAAATTATTAATTAATCTAATTAATTAACATGTATTAATCCTACACAAAGATCCAAATATGATATATATAGCATACATTTAAATTTGAAATTTCAAATTCTACAGTAAATATTTTACTGTTATATGTTCAGAACATATTACCTTCGTGTAGGTAGTCGATCGCCGCAGTCTGGTTATCATCAGGATGGTCTGATCATCATAATGCAGCCATACAGTATGTCTGACCTCCGTGGATCATCCACACGAAGCTCCCGATCTGATCAGCTCCTCATGAATGCTAGTTCGTTGCAGAATCCTTTCGACGGCTGATGCTGATCGAACTCCTTCGATCGGTGTTTGTCGACTTCTCAAATACTCTGGATCACCAGTAAAGGTCTTTGAGAGATTGATGAAGCTCTCTCTGAAGTTTGGTGGGCTTACGACACTCGTAGCATACCTTCTCACTTCCCGAACCCTAGGCAGAAACCCTAGAGTACTCTCAAAAAAATCTGCACCCTTTCTTTTTCTTTTCTTTTCTCTTCTTTTCTTTTCTTTTCTCATGCACAAGGCTTTTCTCACTCCATCCTTCTCTTATAAATCAGATGTACGCACACCCCACCTTCTCATCCCTTTTAAAATGGTGCAAGACCGTATTTTTACCGTGTTTTTACCATATGAGAGGATAAAGCTAGGTGGTTGCTCACTTGAATTCAAATCGAATTTGAATTCAAATGCCAACCAACCTATCCTTATCCACTTAAGGCATGAGAAGAGAGGGGCATGGGCTTCTTTGTGTGTGGAGAGTATACACGAGAAACTTTTTCTCGTGTAGAATAAGTGGCGCACAAGTGGATAAGGTGGCGCATGAGATTAGTTGCCCATTCAAATTCAAACTTCATTTGAATTTGAATGGCCAACCAACCATCTTTATCCACTCAAAATGACACACAAGGAGGGGCATGGGAAGGCTTCTGCATGAGAAAAAATGCATGAGAACTTGTTTCTCGTGAATTCAAATAGGCGCAGGTGAGGTGAGGTGGTGCAGGGAGATGAGTCAAGGTGGTTTCAAATCTAATTGAACCAACCTTATCAAAATAGGTTAGGCACAATTAGACTAAATTAAATCCAACACAATTAGGCTTAATTAGGCTCAATAAAATCTTAATCAAATCAGGAATTGACTAAGCCCAATCCTTGATCAGATCAGGGACCAAACCACCTCGGCGATTAGGTCAACTCTTAACCTAATCGGATCAAATCCAACTGAATCTAATTCAATTGGACTTGATCCAAAAATAATTACTCAATTAAATTGAGTTAATTAGTGATTAAATTACTAATTAAATCTCTCATAAATACTGAGTCCAAATTCGATGGACAATCGGACATTAAAGTCCATCGATATGAAACCTTGATCGAAGAGTCCCAAACCAGTGGAACTCTTGACCCTGGTACCCAAAATGTGTGAAACTCATGATTAAAGAATCTTGATTCTCGATAACAGAGTCCCAGATATGTAGGACTCAGAGTCCCCAAGTATTAGGACTCTTGGTCGAGGAGTCCCAGTCCAGTGGGACTCTTTACCAGCCATCAGATCAAATAGGAACCTCTAATGTGTGTGACCCCGTAGGTTCTAACCTAAGTTGGTAGCACAGGAACCAATTCTTATACTAATCGAAGTGACCATCTAGCAATGATACCCGATGTCTGGATAGATCGAATAGTCACAATCGCAACATTCAGAACCTACACGAATATGGTTACTGTATAATTTATCCCTTTTGACCCCTATGTATAGGATGACTCAGGGTTAAACCGTCAACCCTGATCAGATCATCCGAATCGTACTCAACTCAATCAATCTTGTGACTCCTCACTAGGACTACCCTAGCCAAGGTTTTGCTAAATTGAAATACGACTATATATAGCTCATGAACTGGAGTGGTCAATCCCATCTTGACACATGCACTGACAAGTCAAGTACTTGACTACACCCAGCAGCCTTCCGTCACTGAATTAGAAATTCAGGTAGTCCAGTGCCTAAGTGCAGTGAGTTGCTTGCAAGTCACTATGACAGTCTCAGGTCGGAGGGACAGTTATATCCATATACCATCGGAGCAAATCTTGACAGCAGAAAAAGCTCCGGAGTCGGTCACGTTCAGTGCAGATGTACCCTTATATCTCACCTGTATGCCATACCAGTGTCTCCACACTCCTTGGTTAAAAGGACAACCAACCCATATGGCACACAACGACCTATATTTGATAAACATTGTTGTCCTTGGTAACAACATATCATTTGGTCGCGAACAGGTTTAAGGACTAAACGACAAATCCTCCTTTGTCAAGTCTAAATAGTCCTAAGGACTTCACCACAACACAGAAGTTCATTAGAAGATGAAATAATTTATGATAAAAAATATCAAAATAATTTTTATTAATTTATAATTCATATACTAATATAAGAAAGAGCACAACCATCAACAGACTGATGATTGGCTTTGGGACACTATTCCCAACAATCTCTCACTTGGCCTAAAGTCAATCGGTGCAGTATCTAATACCCATCTTCGACTTGTAGTCGTCAAACTCCTTCACCGCAATTGCTTTAGTGAATGGGTCGTCCAGGTTCTCCTTTTTGTCAATCTTCTGAAGGTCGACTCACCTCTATCCATGATTTTTCAAATAAGATGGTAGCGGAACAGAATATGTTTCGTCTGCTGGTGTGCCTTCGGTTCCTTCGCCTGAGCAATGGCTCCAGAGCTGTCACAGTAGAGTAGAACTAGACCAACAAGGGAGGGTGCTACTTTGAGCTCGGTGAAGAATTTTCTCAGCCACACCGCTTCTTTGGCAGCATCTGATGCAGCGACATACTCTACCTCCCAAACTGAATCAGCCACAGTGTGCTGCTTGAAACTCTTTCAGCAAACAGCCCCACCATTAAGGGTAAAAATAAATTCTGACACACTCTTGCTGTCATCGTGATCAGACTGAAAACTAGAGTCTGTAAACCCTATAAGTCTCAAGTCCGATTCACCATAAATAAGCCACTGGTCCTTAGTATTTCTTAAATACTTCAGGATGGTTTTATCAACCTTCCAGTGATTCTCTCGTGGATCAGATTGGTATTTACTCACTACCCCTGGTGAGTATGCCACATCTGATCGTGTACATGTCATGGCGTACATGATAGATCTCACTGTCGAAGCATATAAAATTCTACCCATACGCTCTCTCTCTTGAGGTGTTGTCGGACAATCTCTCTTCGAGAGAGAAATTTCATGGCCTATCGGTAGATAGCCTTTTTTGAAATTCTCCATGCTGAACCTCTTCAGCATAGTATCAATGTACGTGGACTAGGATAAGCCAAGCAACCTTTTAGATCTATCTCTATAGATCCTCATCCCTAGGATATAGGAAGCTTCTCCCAAATTCTTCATGAAGAACTGTGACGACAGCCAAATCTTTATTCCTTATAATGCAGGGACATCATTCTCGATTAAGAGAATGTCATCCACATACAATACAAGAAATACCACTACTGGATCATTAGCCCACTTATAAATGCAGGACTCTTCTCCGTTCTTAACGAAGCCATACGTTTTGATCATCCTATCAAAACGTATGTTCCAACTTCGGGATGCCTGCTTAAGTCCATAAATGGATCTCTGTAGCCTACACACCTTAGACTCATCTGTGGATGTGAATCCTTCAAGTTGTATCATATACACCTCTTCGTCCAGCTCTCTATTTAGGAAAGCTATTTTTATATCCATCTGCCAAATTTCATAGTCTAGATGGGCAGCTATCGCAAGTATAATCCGAATGAATTTGAGCATTGCCACAGGAGAAAATGTCTCGTCATAGTCTATACCATAACATTGACGATATCTCTTGACAACCAGATGGGCTTTATAGGTCTCCACCTTTTCGTCTGTGCCCCTCTTCCTCTTGAAGACCCACTTACACCTTATGGATTTTACTCCTTTGGGTGGGTCAACCAATGTCCACACATCGTTGACCTTCATGGACTCTATTTTGGATTTCATGACCTCTAGCCATTTCTCAGAGTCAGGTCTCTGCATTGCATCCACGTAGGTGATCAGATCCTCATCGTTTTCATCAAGTTCGACAGGATCGCCGTCCCGGATCAAGAAATCATAGTATCTATCCGATTGACGTGGTACTATACCAGATCGCCTTAAGGGTGCAGGAACAATGGGCTCCGGATCTGATCTAACCAAATCTAGTTCAGATTCAGCAACTTGTGTCGATTTTTTCACCTGCCGAACTTCCTCAAGTTCGACCTTAGAGGCAACAGTCCCTTCACCAAGGAACTCCTTTTCGAAAAAGATTGCCTTAAGGCTGACAAACATCTTTTGTTCATCAGCTAGGTAGAAATAATACCCTTTGGTCTCTTTTGGGTACCCTATGAAATAACACTTGTCAGACCTAGGTCCAAGCTTGTCCATAATTAAATGTTTAACATAAGTCGGACACCTCCAAACCCTAAGGTGCGAGAGTACTGGCTTACGTCCTATCCATATCTCATAAGGCGTTTTGGTTACAGACTTACTCAGAACCCTATTTAGAAGGTAACAAGCCGATTCGAGCGCATATCTCCAGAGGGAGATCGGTAGACCAGCAAACCCCATCATGGATTGAACCATGTCCAACAAGATCTGATTCCTCCTTTCAGACACACCATTATGCTGTGGTGTTCCAGGAGGAATCCATTAAGAGAGAATCTCATTCTCTCCAAGATATATCAGAAACTCATTAGAAAGGTATTCACCTCCTCGATCAGATCGAAGAGTTTTAATACACTTCCTAGTTTATTTCTCTACCTCATTTCAAAATAGTTTGAACATTTCAAATGACTCCGACTTATGCTTCATTAGGTAGACATACCCATACCTCGATAGGTCGTCAGTGAAGGTTATGAAGTAGAAATATCCACCTCTTGCATTTGAGCTCATGGATCCACATACATCAGAATGTATCAGACCCAAGAGTTCACTAGCTCGCTCACCTTTTTCAGTAAAATATGATTTGGTCATCTTCTCAAGAAGACAGGACTCATAGGTTGGAAGTGATTCACAATCACCAACTTCAAGAATTCTTTCTTGAGCCAACCTGTTTATCCTGTTCTTATTGATATGACCTAGCCTACAGTGCCAAAGGCAGACTTCTGACATATTATCCATTCTAAGGCATTTATCGAAGGTTTGAACCACATTAACAGGCCGTGATAGTAAGTAAATTCCATTATTTATTTGTCCAACAAACATTGTAACACTATTCAAAATGATATTGCAAACATTTCTTTTTATTAAAAATTCATAACTGTACATGACCAAAAGACCTACAGAAATAATATTTAATAAAAAACTTGGATAATAGTGATATTCACTCAGAATTACATTACGAGAGTTGATTACAAGGTTCATGATTCCTAAAGCTAGAACTGAAACTTTGCTTCCATCTCCAACGTTCAGGAACCTCTCGCCTTCATCAAATCTCCTACTGACCTGCAGACCCTGCATCAAATTACAGATATGATAAGGGCTTCCGGTATTCAATACCCAGACAGTAGTATCACAAATGAAAAAGTTGTAAGGTATTATCATACAATTACCTAGCTTCTTCTTCAGTCTGTTCAGGTCCAGGGAGACAATGTATAGAGGATAATTCCTCTTCCAGTGCCCCTGCTTCTTGCAAAAGAAGCACTCTGCCTGGCTCTGGTCGGGCTTGTGCTTCTTGGTTTGACCTTGTGCAGACGTCCTAGCATGCGGCTACACCTTCTTATTCTTCTTCTTCTTGTTCTTCTTCCCTTTCTTAAAGGGTCGATGACCAGAAGAAGACCCTCCCACAAGATTCACCGACTCCTTATGGAGCTGGTGGTCCTTCTCAAAGTTCTGCAACAACTCCAACAAGCCGTGGTAGTTCACTGCAGGTTTTGTCATCCAAAAATGAGTAAGGAAGGGGAGGAAGGACTTGGGCAAAGAATTAAGGATCGCATCCTTACCGAGCTGCTCGTGTAAGGGAAAGCCCAGTTTACTTAGGCGCTCAATCATTTCGATCATGTACAGTACATGATCAGTGACTGAGGCCCCATCCCTCATCCGAGCATTGAAAATGGCACAACTAGTTTTGTGCCTTTCAACATCGTCAGGCGTGCCAAAGGAGTCGTTCAACATTTGAAGCATCTCCTGTGGTTGGGCATTCTCGAACCTGCGGCTGAACTCATCATTCATTGCTGCCAGCATTATGCACCGAACGGTGGTGCAGTCGTTGAGCCACTTCTGATAAGTATCTCGGACCGTCCCTCTAGCGTTCGGGGCTGGCTCCTCAGGTGTCGGATCCGTTACTACATAAAGGATCCGTTCATGCTCAAGGATGATTTTCAACTTTTGATACCAGCTATCAAAATTAGATCCCATGAGCTTGTCATTATCTAATAATGACTGGAGCGATAGGGTAGTGGCCATAGCTGCATAAAAGAAAATCAGACCTTTATTAGTATATAAATTATTAATACTAAAGACTTAAACTTTAGTCTAAAGTTTCTCCCAGTATTTTTATGAACTGGTAGCCTCAACCTCCAATTCGAGGAATTACTTTAATTTCTTAGTGGATACTAGAATCCACACAGACTACACACGAGCCCAACTTTGGTTGGTCAACCCATGTGCATCTATGGGTAGGTTCATAACCAGTTGTTTTTCTAAACAACTTCTAGTAATTAATTTTGCCCCAGAACCTAATCAGTAGGCTTTGGCCTCCACTGAAAAGATCTGGTTAGGTCCAACCATTAACATGACTTGATTTGGTGAATCTGACCAATAAATAATCAGACCCGACTTTGGCCAGCCAATCTGACCACCATCAAAAAGACTCAACCAAATTATCATATTATGAATGATAATTCTATTAGTCAATAAGCACCAGGCCTTTGGGCCTCCAGTGATTATTAAACTAATGGACTCATTATCACTCACTTAATGGGAGGCTGTGACTTAGTTATCATATAACATAATCATTTTTAGGGACCTAATAATTTTTGAGAATTTTATTAAAGGATAGAAGAGAAGAAATTAACCAGCCAATTTCAATCCTCCCACTGACTTCACCAAGTCAGATTAAAAAGGATTTAATTAAAGCCAGCATTAGGAGCACCTAATTAGTCACACTGATTTACCTAATGACATGGGTGAGCCCCAATCACTAAGTGATCTAATCAAAACCTAACTCACCAAGTTGGCCAGGTAAGTGAGATCAGTGGAAGGGATATGCCATTAACTCGTCAGAGATCGAATCAATGCGAGTAGCTCCCAGTTAAAAATCACTGGTCAGACTGCCGAACTTACCTTAGACACCAACCGGTTCATTAGTTTTAATTTGATCAACTTAGTAAATAGGGTTTCACCACATAGCCATGAATTAAGTCCATCTTGGTCTAGTTAAAGACATGGACCCATTCAACTACAACTATTGGAGTTGAATCTAGAGTGTCCTTGACCTAATCTAATTCAACTTTTGAATAGATTTGATCAATTACTCTAATGTAGTCTATTTTTTTAATCTAACCTTAGGTCTAACCCAATTATGGACCTAATCCATCTAACCCATTGACCCACAAGTTTATGCAATTGTCTTAGGTCTTAATTCACAATTCTAGACCAACTAGACAACACTTAATTCTTTTAATTAAGTATTAGGGCTGATGGGTCAGGGTTTGACATTTTGAAAATAATTTTCAAATTTGAAAGATTTTATTTTCTGTTCACCAAATGTGTTGACTCATTTCACAAACGAATCAGTACATTTCATGAACAGCAATCCTATTGCTAATTACATAATAGAAAATAACTCAATCAAAATAAATCATGAATATTTCTTTAGATCTAATCTAACACATTCATGATAAATTTCATAATTGAACCTTTACAATTAAGTCCTTTCGCTGCTTCGTCTGCATGGGATATAATCGCATCAACACCCCTACCGTCATAGGAGAACCCCATCGAATGGGAGGAGAGGGCCTTTAAACCCTACTTTTCTCCTATGATCGGACGACCATGGCAACCAACCCAATTAGACTACTTGCTACTTGGATCAAGTATATCTAAATATATCAATTTCAAAATTTAAATTTCAAATTTCAAATTTTAAATTTTGAATTTTAAATTTCAAACAAATTTTAAATTTTAAATTTTGAATTTTAAATTTTGAATTTCAAATTTAAAATATCAAACAAATTTTAAATTTTAAATTTTAAATTTTAAATTTTAAATTTCAAACTTTTGAATTTTGAATTTCGAATTTCAAATTTTAAAACTTCAAATTTCAAATTTTGAATTTCAAATTTTAAATTCAAATTTCAAATTTAAACTTTTAGATTACTACTTAATCTATGCATACAAATGTATATCATATTTTAGAACCAGCTCTGATACCATTTGTAGTGAATTTCAGTGTAGGGATAAAATAGAAATTTTAAAATTTTTTCAAAATTATAATTTTACAGCAAAAATTATTAATTAATCTAATCAATTAACATGTATTAACCCTATATAAAGATTTAAATATGATATATATAGCATGCATTTAAATTTGAAATTTTGAATTCTACAGTAAATATTTTACTGTTATGTGTTCAGAACATAATACTTTCTTGCAGGTAGTCGATCGTCGTAGTCTGATCACCATCGTGATGGTCTGATCATTGCAATATAGTCACACAGTATGTCTGACCTTCACGAATCATCCACACGAAGCTCTCGATCTGATCGGCTCCTCACGAATGCTAGTTCGTTGCAGAACCCTTTCGATGGCTGATGCTGATCGAACTCCTTCGATCGATGTCTATCAACTCCTCAGATGCTTCAGATCATCAGTAAAGATCCTTGAGAGGTTGATGAAGCTCTTCCTAAAGTTTGGTGGGCTCACGACACTCGTAGCTCACCTTCTCACTTCCCAAACCCTAGGCAGAAACCCTAGGGTACTCTCAGAAAAACCTGCGTCCTTTCTTTTTCTTTTCTTTTCTCTTCTTTTCTTTTCTTTTCTCATGCACAAGGCTTTTCTCATGCCACCCTTCTCTCACAGATCAGATATACGCATGCCCCACTGTCTCATCCCTTTTAAAACGGTGCAAGACCGCATTTTTACCATGTTTTTACCGTGTGAGAGGATAAAGCTAGGTGGTTGCTCACTTGAATTCAAATCGAATTTGAATTCAAATGCCAACCAACCTATCCTTATCCACTTAAGGCGTAAGAAGGGAGGGGCATGGGCTTCTTTGTGCATGGAGAGTATACACGAAAAACTTTTTCTCGTATAGAATAAGTGGTGCACAAGTGGATAAGGTGGCGCATGAGATTAGTTGCCCATTCAAATTCAAACTTCATTTGAATTTGAATGGCCAACCAACCATCTTTATCCACTCAAAATGGTGCACAAAGGAGGGGTGTGGGAAGGCTTCTGGGTGGGAAAAAATTTATGAGAACTTGTTTCTCGTGAATTCAAATAGGCGCAGGTGAGATGAGGTGGCGCAGGGAGATGAGTCAAGATGGTTTCAAATCTAATTGAACCAACCTTATCAAAATAGGTTAGGCACAATTAGACAAAATTAAACCCAACACAATTATGCTTAATTAGGCTCAATAAAATCTTAATCAAATCAAGAATTGACTAAGCCCAACCCTTGATCAGATCAGGGACCAAACCACCTCGGCGATTAGGTCAACTCTTAACCTAATCGGGTCAAACCCAACTAAATCCAATTCAATTGGACTTAATCTAAAAATAATTACTCAATCAAATTGAGTTAATTAGTGATAAAATTACTAATTAAACCTCTCATAAATATCGAGTCCAAATTCGATGGGCAATCGGGCATCAAAGTCCATCGATATGAAACCTTGATCGAAGAGTCCCAAACCAGTGGGACTCTTGACCCCGATACCCAAAATATGTGAAACTCATGATTAGAGAATCTTGATTCTTGATCATAGAGTTCTAGACACGTAGGACTCAGAGTCCCCAAGTATTAGGACTCTTGGTCGAAGAGTCCCAGTCCAGTGAGACTCTTCACCAGCCATTAGATCAGATAGGAACCTCTAATGTGTGTGACCCCGTAGGTTCTAACCTAAGCCGGTAGCACAGGAACCAATTTTTGTACTAATCAAAGTGACCATCTAACAATGGTATCCGATATCCAGATAGATCGAATATTCGCAATCGCAATATTTAGAACCTACGCAAATATGGTTACTGTATAATTCATCCCTTTTGACCCCTGTGTATAGGATGACTCAGAGTTAAACTGTCAACCCTGATCAGATCATCCGAATCATGCTCAACTCAACCAGTCCTGTGACTCCTCACTAGGACTACCCTGGACAAAATTTTGCTAAATTGAAACATGACTGTACACAGCTCTTGAATTTGAGTGGTCAATCCCATCTTGACACACGCACCGACAAGTCAAGTACTTGACTACACCCATCAGCCTTCCGTCACTGAATTAGAAATTTAGGTAGTCTAGTGCCTAAGTGCAGTGAGTTGCTTGCAAGTCACTGTGGTAGTCTCAGGTTGGAGGGACAGTTATACCCATATCCCATCAGAGCAAATCTTGACAGCAGAAAAAGCTCCGGAGTCGGTCACGTTCAGTACAGATCTACCCTTACATCTCATCTGTATGCCATACCAGTATCTCCACACTCCTTAGTTAAGAGGACAACCAACCCATATGGCACACAACGACCTATGCTTGATAAACATTGTTGTCCTTGGTAACAACGTATCACTTGGTCATGAACAGGTTTAAGGACTAAACATCAAATCCTCCTTTGTCGAGTCTAAATAGTCCTAAGGACTTCACCACAACACAAGAGTTCACCAGAAGATGAAACAATTTGTGATGAAAAATATCAAAATATTTTTTATTAATTTATAATTCATATACTAATACAAGAAAGAGCACAACCATCAACAGGCTGACGATTGATTTTGGGATACTATTCTCAACATGTAAACCCCTCAGGTTGTATCATATACACCTCTTCGGTCAGCTCTCCATTCAGGAAAGCTATATTTATATCCATTTGCCAGATCTCATAATCCAGATGGGCAGCTATTGCAAGCATTATCCGAATGGATTTAAGCATTATCACAGGAAAAAATATCTCGTCATAGTCAATACCATAACATTGACTATACCCCTTAGTAATCAGACAGGCTTTATAGATCTCCACCTTTCCGTCTGCGCCCTTTTTTCTTTTGAACACCCATTTACACCCAATGGGTTTAACCCCTTCAGGTGGGTCAACCAATGTCCATACATCGTTGATCTTCATGGACTCCATTTCGA
>NC_025995.2:62475111-62487453 GCF_000442705.2 Elaeis guineensis | reverse complement strand
GACTAACTGAATTTCTAATTCAGACGGAAGGCTTCTGGGCACAGTCAAGTACTTGCAAAGTTAGAGTGTGATCGAGATGAGATTGACCACTCCAAGAGTTGGAGAAGAATGAGTCACTGTATTTCAATTTAGTAAAATCTTGGCCAAGGTAATCTATCAGATGGATTTGATATTTGAAATACAATATGGACAACCTGATCAGAGTTGATAGTTAAACTCTAAGGTATCTATGATCATTTTGGTCAAGGGGATAAATTATATGAAAACTATATCCGCATGGGTTCTAAAGATGTTGTTCTACACATTCGACCTATCTGATCATCGGGTACCATTGCTAGATGGTCACTTCGATTGGTATAAAAATTTATTCCTATTCTACCGACTTAGGTTCGGACCTATGAAGTCACACACATTAGAGTTCATGATCCGATCGGATGGTTGATCAACGATTAAGAATCGTTCTAGGATTAAATGATCAATACGATTGACATTTAACCTAGTGCAAGTGTTGCAGGATGATCGATTAACAATTTGATTGCTAATTGGCTTAATTTGATTAAACCAATGGGCTGAGATTAAGTCTAATTGAATATGGATTTAGTTTGGGCTTGATTGGATCAAGTCCAATTGGTTTATTGAATAAGCCAAGTGAAAGGAAAAAACTAGTCCTAGTTCAATTAGGACTTGGGTCAACCTAATTTCTAATTTGATTAAAAAAATTAAATTAGATTTAAATCTACTTTAATCTGATTAAATTAAGTTTTTAATTGGATTAAGACTTACTTTAATTGGGTTGATCTAATTTTGATTTGATTTGATTTGAGAAACCAAATTAAAACAAGTCATAAGATAGAATCCTAGTAAGACGAGGATTCCACCTTGCGCCACATAAGACCCCCCACGCCCTCTCTCTTATTCCACGCCAATCCCCTCTTATTTTGTGCGATAAAAGCCCTCTCCCAGGTCTTTCCCACATCTAAAAGGTTTTCTCTTTTCTTTCATACATGGAAAGTGGTTGTGGATCAAATCAAAGTAGGAATAAGTTTGGATTTTAAATTCTATGAGATAGAGTTTTAGAAATCCAAAACTCTTTCCTTTTTGCACCGAATTTACCCAGATTTTTTTTGAAATTATTATGACTTTTAGGGCACACATTTTTCACCCTTTGCTGGTGGTCCATGCATGAAAATAAGGAGGAGGCACCCAAGAGTTGGGTGCCCCTTATCTTGCCATGTTTGGATAAGCCTTAACTAGGTATTTGACCTAGACAAGGACTCTATTATATCTCTCTCTATAAAATGATTTTCTTCATAAAATTTTTGAAGAACATAGAGATTTGAGAGACCTTTGGGGCATCCAAAAATTAGAGAGAAATACCTTTGGGTCGTGGAGATATAATGGACACAAGACAGGATGTCTAGGAGAGAGTAAAGAGAAGAAGAAGAGGGTCTTCTTCTAGGGTTGTTAGTTTCATCTCTTTCCTTCCTCCATCTTGAGTTTTCTGAGAGCGTCTCAGATATAAAACTCCTCCTCCTACTTCTCATCTTTTGAAGAGCCCAAATCAAGAAGAAGGAGGCACCTGATCAACCATCGAAGAAGGATCAGTGCAGTACTAGCATACTGTGCTGATTTTCTAAAGCAGAACTTCTGGTCGAGATTTGTGGGCTCGTGTGGATGACTCCTAGAGACTGGATGCATGTGTGGTTTGCAACATCATCCTCAAGCCCGGATCAGCAAGGTTAGAACATCTAACTTGCAAGGTAATAGATCTAATCTATTGTTTAATACATACATTCGATGTAGTATAGAAACATGTTGATATGATCAACATGTAGTTCATGCTATATATATTTTAATTTTTGATTTAATGCTATATAATAATCATATAATAAAATTTTAGATTTAGAATTCTCTAATTTTAAAAAATAAATTTTGATTTATTTTAGTCTTTCACTGCCTGATCTTGAAAAAGTTTCAAGATCTAACCCTGAAACCCTTGATCTGGTTCTTTCAATTGGTATCAAAGCCCAGGTTGTTTATTACATAATTATTTATACATGCTTATATTATTTCTTAAATTAAATCTAATCTATAATCTGATTATTAAATTTAAATTAAAATTTTAGATCAATCACGAACTGCAAGGTTGTCCTGCTGTAAGGTTTACCCCTTACAGTGCAAAGGTTGTCCTAGTTCGTGTAGATCTATCTTTAATCATAAATTTGTTAGATATAATCTAGATTAAATTTATAATTTATTAGATTTAAAAGATATTTAAATCTAAAATAAAATCTTTTTGTTAATAATTTTTGTGCAAAGAAATTGTTTAAAGTTGAAATTGTTTCAATTACATGAACCTGTTTAGATTAGATCTAAAGTAGTTTCATGTTTATTTTACTTGTATCTTGATTATGAATCAAACATGTAATATGGTTGGTAGAACCATATTATAAAATTATTTTATAAATATAAAAATTATTTTCGAAAAGCCAAACCCAACCCTCAGCCCAAAACTTAATTAAGAATTAAGAAGTTGTTTGATTAGGTTCTTGGATTGTGAATTGAAGAACCTAAGACACAAACCATAACACATTGGGTTAATGGGTTAGTGGGAATTAGGTCCATTAATTGGGTTAGACCTATGGTTAGATTAAAGATGGACTTAATTAGAGAATTGACTAAATCTAATCAATTGTTGAATTAGATTAGGTCAAGGATTTCTCTAAATCAATTACAATAGTTGTAGTTGGTCAAGTCTATATCTTTAATGAGAACCAAATGAACTTGATTCTTGGCTAAGCGGTCTAGCACGAACTGTTAGGTTGATCTAATCGAAACTAATTAAATCAGTTGGTGTCTAAGGTAAACCAAACTGGTGGTTTTTAATTGAGAGCCCGCTTACCTGGCCATTTTTGATGGTGTCTAAGGCAAGCTTTGGCCGACCCTTCCACTGATCGAACTTACCTGACCTCTTGGTGAAATTATATTTTGATCGGATCACTTGACTATTTGAGTTGACCCATGTCAGCTAGGTAAATCAGTGTGACTGATTTAGGTGCTCCTAGACCAGTCCTTTTAATGGTCTCCCTTAAGCTGACTTGGTGAAGCCAGTGGAAGGATCATGATAAGCTGGCTCATCTGACCTCATCCTCTAAATCATTTAAATTATCTAAAATTATTAGGTCCTTAAAATGATAAAGTTATGGAGATAACTGAGTCATAGCCTTCCATTAAGGTATTTGATAATGAGTCCATTAACTCAATAATCATTGTAGACCCAAAGGCCTGGTGCTTGTTGACTAATGGAATTATCACTCATTATATGATGACTTGAAAGTATCTTTCTAATGGTGGTTAGGTGAGCCAACCAAAGTTGGACTTAATCATTCGTTGGTTAGATGCACCAAGTATGGTCATGTTAATGGTTGGACCTAACCGAATCCTTACAGTGGAGGCCAAAGCCTACTGATTAGGTTTCTAGGGCAAAATTAAAATTACTAGAAATTATTTAGAGAAATAATTGGTTATGAACCTACCCTTAGATGTACATGGGTTGGCCAACCAAAGTTGGACTTGTGTGCAGTCTAAGTGGATTCTAATACCCACTAAGGAATTAGGGTAAGTCTTCGAATTGGAGGTAAAGGCTACCAATTCGAATAAAATAGTGGGAGAAATTTTTTGATTAAAGTCCAAATCTTTAGGTTTAATGAATCAATTACTAATTAGGTTATGATTTTTCTTTGTGCAGATATGGCCACTTCTCTATCACTTCGATCATTGTTGGACAATGATAAGTTGGTGGGACCCAACTTCGGTAGCTGGTACCGAAAGTTGAAGATAGTCTTGGAGCATGAATGGATCCTATATGTGATAATGGATCCTGCACTTAAGGAGCCAACTGTCAATACACGTAGAATAGTCAGAGATACTTATCAGAAGTGGCTCAGTAATCGGACCACAGTGTGCTATATCATGCTGGCTGCCATGAGCGACAAGTTTAGTTGCAGATTCGAGACGGCGTAGTCAAAGGACATGCTTCAAGTGTTGGAGGATGCCTTTGGCACACCCAATGATGTGGAGAGGCACAAGACTAGTTGTGCCATCTTCAACGTCAAAATACGGGATGGTGCCTCTGTCACTGATCATGTATTGTATATGATTGAGCTGATGGAACGATTGAGCAAGCTCAGCTTTTTCTTGCACGAGCAGCTTGGGAAGGATGCAATATTAAACTCGTTGCCCAAGTCTTATCTCCCATTCTTCACTCATTATAGAATGACAAAGCCTGAAGTGAACTATCATGGGTTACTGGGGTTGCTTCAGAACTTTGAGAAGGATCACCTACTCCATAAGGAGTCGGTGAACTTAGTAGGAGGTTCATCTTCTAGTTCTCAACCCTTTAAGAAAGGAAAAAAGAACAAGAAGAAGAAGGTGCAAGTTCAGGCTGGGATATCAGTGTAGGGCCAGACCAGAAAGATCAAGCCTGATAAGAGTCTATTCTACTGGCAAGCACCCTAGATTAGATAGTGTGTCAGATATCTACTTATGGCACTGTAGGCTAGGTCATATAAACAAGAACAGAATAAATAGATTGACTCAAGAGAAAATCTTCGAAGTCAGTGATTGTGAATCACTTCCAACCTGTGAGTCCTGTCTTCTTGGTAAAATGATCAAGTCACCTTTTACTGAAAAAGGAGAGAGAGCTATTGAGCTCTTGGGCCTAGTACATACTAATGTATGCGGGCCCATGAGCACAAGTGCTAGAGGTGGATATTTCTACTTCATAACTTTCACGGATGATTTATCCAGATATGGATATGTTTATCTGATGAAACATAAGTCGGATTCATTTAAAATGTTCAAATGATTTTGAAGTGAAGTAGAAAAATAAACTAGAAAGAGTATTAAAACTCTTTGATCTGATCGAGAAGGGAAATATCTTGCTAGTGAATTTCTCACATATCGAGGAGAGAATGGGATTCTCTCCCAATTGACTCCTCCAGGAACACCATAGCATAATGGTGTATTTGAAAGGAGAAATTGAACTCTGTTAGACATGATCCGATCCATGATGGATTTTGCCAGCTTGCCGATATCCTTCTAGGGATATGCACTCGAATCGATCTGTTATCTGTTAAATAAGATTTCAAGTAAGTCTATAATTAAGACTCCATATGAGATATGGACAGGGCATAAGCCAGCACTTCACACCTTAAGGTCTGGGGGTGCCCGGCCTATGTCAAATGATTAGTCATACACAAACTTGGACCTAGGTCTGACAAATGCACATTCATCGGGTACCCCAAAGAGATCAAAAGATATTTTTTCTACCTTGCTAATGAACAAAAAGTGTTCGTTAGCCTTAAGACAATCTTTTTAGAAAAGGAGTTCTTTGATGAAGGAACCGTTGCCTCTAAGGTTGAACTTGATGAAGTTCAATAAGTAAAAGGATCGACACCAATAGCTGAACCTGAGTCAGATTTGATTAGATCAGATCCAGAGCCTAATGTACCTGCACCATTAAGGCAATCCGATAGAGTACTGCATCAGTCGGATAGATACTACAGTTTCTTGGTCTGGGACAGTGATCCCATCAAACTCGATGAGAATGATGAGGATCCGATCATCTATATGGATGCAATGCAGAGACCTGATTCTGAGAAATGGCTTGAAGCCATGAAATCCGAAATAGAGTCCATGAAGGTCAACGATGTATGGATATTAGTTGACCCACCTGAAGGGGTTAAACCCATTGGGTGTAAATGGATGTTCAAAAGGAAAAGGGGTACAGATAGAAAGGTGAAGACCTATAAAGCCCATCTGGTTGCCAAGGGGTATCGTCAACGTTATGGTATTGACTATGATGAGATATTTTCTCCTGTGGCAATGCTCAAATCTATTCGAATAATGCTTGCAATAGCTGCCCATCTGGATTATGAGACTGGCAAATAGATGTAAAGATAGCTTTCCTGAATGGAGAGCTGACCAAAGAAGTATATATGATACAACCTAAGGGGTTTATATCCACAGATGAGTCCAAGGTGTGCAAGCTTCAGAGATCCATTTATGGATTGAAGTAAGCTTCTCGGAGTTGGAACATGCATTTTGATATGGCTTCATTAAGAATGGAGAAGAGCCCTGCATCTATAAATAGGCAAATGATCCAGTTGTGGTATTTCTTGCCTTGTGCGTGAATGACATTTTCTTAATTGGGAATGACATCCCCGCACTACAGGGAATAAAAGTTTGGTTGTCATTGCAGTTCTCCATGAAGGACTTGGGTGAAGCATCCTACATCCTAGGGATAAAGATCTATAGGGATAGATCTAAAAAGATGCTTGGGTTATCCCAGTCCACGTACATAGACACTGTGCTGAAGGAGTTCAGTATGGAGAATTTCAAGAAGGGCTATCTACCAATAGGTCATGAAATTTTTCTCTCTAAGAAGGATTATCCGACAACTTTTGAAGAGAGAGAGCATATGAGTAGAGTCCCATATGCTTCGATCGTGGGATCTATCATGTACGCCACGACATGTACAAGATCAGATGTGGCATACTCACTAGAAATAGTGAGTAGATACCAATCTGATCCAGGAGAAAATCACTGGAAAGTAGTTAAAGCCATCCTTAAGTATTTAAGAAATACTAAAGACCAATGGTTGGTTTATGACGAGTCAGATCTGAAACTTGTGGGGTTCACAGACTCCAACTTTCAATCTGACCATAATGACAGTAGAAGCGTGTCAGGTTATATCTTTACTCTGAATGGTGGAGCTATCTGCTGGAAGAGTTCCAAGCAGCATACTGTGACAAATTCTGTTTGTGAAACAGAATACATCGCAGCATCGGATGCTGTGAAGGAAGCTGTGTGGTTGAGAAAATTCATCATCGAGCTCGAAGTAGCACCCTCCCTCGATGGTTCGGTCCTGCTCTACTATAACAGCACTGGTGCCATAGCTCAGGCGAAGGAACCCAAAGCACACCAGCGGACGAAGCACATTTTATGCCGCTTCCACCTGATCTGGAAGATCGTGGATCGAGGTGACGTTGACCTTCAGAAGATCGATGGAGAGGAGAACCTGACCGACCCCTTCACTAAAGCCCTGACGATAAAGGAGTTCGACAACCACAAGTCGAAGATGGGTATTAGATATTGTACCGAGTGACTTTAGGATAAGTGAGAGTTGTTGGAAAATATGTCCCAAAAGCCAATCGTCAAGCTGTTGACGGTTGAGCAACCAAGTATTGTAATTGATTTGTTAATAAATAAAATATATTTTTGGTATTTTCATCATAAACTTTCATCTTCTAATGAACTCCGTTGTTATGATGAAGTCTTTAGGACTATTTAAGTTTGATAAAGAGAGGATTTATCGATTAGTCCTTAAAACTGTTCACGATCAAATGATAGGCTGTTAATAAGGATGACAACTTCTATCAAGCATAGGTCGCTGTAGGCCATATGGGTTGGTTGTCCTCTTAACCAAGGAGTATAGAGACACTGGTATGGCATACAGGTGAGATGTAAGGATACATCATCATGGAACATGATCAACTCCAGAGCATTCTACTGTCGAGAATGACTCTGATGGGATATAGGTATAAGTGTCCCTTAGACCTGAGATCACCTCAGTGACTTGCAAGCAACTCACTGTGCTTTGATACTGGACTAACTGAATTTTTAATTCAGTGATGGAAGGCTTCTGGGCATAGTCAAGTACTTGCAAAGTCAGAGTGTGATCGAGATGGGATTGACCACTCCAAGAGTTGGAGAAGAATGAATCACTGTATTTCAATTTAGCAAAACCTTGGCCAGGGTAATCCTTCAGATAGATTTGATATTTTGAAATACGATATGGACAACCTGATTAGAGTTGATAGTTGAACTTTGAGGTGTCCTATGATCATTTTGGTCAAAGAGATGAATTATATGGAAACTATATCCGTATGGGTTCTAAGGATGTTGCTCTACACATTCGACCCATCCGATCGTCGGGTACCATTGCTAGATGGTCACTTCGATTGGTATAAAAATTTATTCTTATGCTATCAACTTAGGTTTGGACCTATAAGATCACACACATTAGAGTTCATGATCCGATCGGATGATTGATCAACGATTAAGAATCGTTCTAGGATTAAATGATCAATACGATTGACATTTAACCTAGTGCAAGTGTTGCAGGAGAATCGATTAGCAATTCGATTGCTAATTGGCTTAATTTGATTAAGCCAATGGGCTGAGATTAAGTCTAATTGAATATGACTTAATTAGATTTAGTTTGGACTTGATTGGATCAAGTCCAATTAGTTTATTGGATAAGCCAAGTGCAAGAAAAAAACTAGTCCTAGTTCAATTAGGACTTAGGTCAACATAATTTTTAATTTGATTAAAAAATTAAATCTAATTTAAATCTAATTTAATCTGATTAAATTAAATTTTTAATTGGGTTAAGATCTATTTTAATTAGATTGATCTAATTTTGGTTTGATTTGGTTTGAGAAACTAAATTAAAACAAGTCATAAGATAGAATCCTAATAAGACTAGGATTCCACCTTGTGCCACATAAGACCCCCCACGCCCTCTCTCTTATTCCACGCCAATCCCCTCTTATTTTGTGCGACAAAAGCCATCTCCCAGGTCTTTCCCACATCCAAAAGGTTTCTTCTCTTCTTTCATACATGGAAAGTGGTTGTGGATCAAATCAAAGTAAGAATAAGTTTGGATTTCAAATTCTATGAGATAGAATTTTAGAAATTCAAAATTCTTTCCTTTTTGTACCGAATTTATCCAGATTTTTTTTTGAAATTTTTATGGATTTTAGGGCACATATTGTGCACCCTTTGCTGGTGGTCCATGTATGAAAATAAGGAGGAGGCATCCAAGAGTTGGGCGCCCCTTATCTTGCCATGTTTGGATAAGCCTTGACTAGGTATTTGACCTAGACAAGTTCACTATTATATCTCTCTCTATAAAATGATTTTCTTTATAAAATTTTTTGAGAACATAGAAATTTGAGAGACCTTTGGGGCATCCAAAAATTAAAGAGAAATACCTTTGGGTCATGGAGATATAATAGACACAAGACAGGGTGTCTAGGAGAGAGTAAAGAGAAGAAGAAGAGGGTCTTCTTCTAGGGTTGTTAGTTTCATCTCTTTCCTTCCTCCATCTTGAGTTTTCTGAGAGTGTCTCAGATCTAAAACTCTTTCTCCTACTTCTTATCTTTGAAAGAGCCCAAATCAAGAAGAAGGAGGCACCTAATCAACCATCAAAGAAGGATCAGCGCAGTACTAGCATACTGTGCTGATTTTCTGAAGCAGGACTTCTGATCGAGATTCGTGAGCTCGTATGGATGACTCCTAGAGATCAGATGTGTGTGTGGTTTGCAACATCATCCTCAAGCCCGGATCAGTAAGGTTAGAACATCTAACTGGCAAGGTAATAGATTTGATCTGTTGTTTAATACATACATTAGATATAATAGATCTGGTTCCTTCAAAAAGGGCTAGTCTAGAAGCACCTAAATCAGTCACACTAATTTATCTAGCTGACATGGGTCAGCTCGAATAGTCAACTGATCCGATCAAAATATAATTTCACCAAGAGACCAGGTATGTTCGATCAGTGGGAGGGTCGGCCAAAGCTTGCCTTAGACCCCATCAAAAATGGTCAGATAAGCGGGCTCCCAATTAAAAACCACCGATCTGATTTACCTTAGACACTAACTGGTTTAATTGGTTTCAATTAAATCAACCTAACAGTTCATACTAGACTGCTTAGCCAAGAATTAAGTCCATTTGGTTCTCGTTAAAGACATGGACTTGACCAACTACAACTATTGTAATTGATCTAGAGAATCCTTGACCTAATCTAAAACAACAATTGATTAGATTTAGTCAATTCTCTAATTAAGTCTATCTTTAATCTAACTATAGGTCTAACCTAATTGATGGACCTAATTTTCACTAACCCATTAACCCAATGTGTTATGGTTTGTATCTTAGGTTCTTCAATTCACAATCCTAGAACCTAATCAAACAACTTCTTAATTTTCAATTAAATTTTGGGCTGAGGGTTGGGTTCGACTTTTCAAAAATAATTTTTATATTTGTAAAATAATTTTATAATATGGTTATACCAACCGTATTACATGTTTGATTCATAATCAAGATGCAAGTAAAATAAACATGAAACTACTTTAGATCTAATCTAAACAAGTTCATGTAATTGAAATAATTTTAACTTTAAATAATTTCTTTGCACAAAAATTATTAACAAAGAGATTTTATTTTAGATTTAAATATTATTTAAATCTAATAAATTATAAATTTAATCTAGATCATATCTAATAAATTTATGATTAAAGATAGATCTACACGAACTAGGACAACCTTTGTACTGTAAGGGGTAAACCTTACAGCAGGATAACCTTGCAGTTCGTGATTGATCTAAAATTTTAATTTTAAATTTAATAATCAGATTATAAGTTAGATCTAATCTAAAAAATAATCTAAGCATGTATAAATAATCATGTAATAAACAACCTAGGCTCTGATACCAATTGTAGGAACCAGATCTAGGATTTCAGGGTTAGATCTTGAAACTTTTTCAAGATCAGACAGCGAAAGAATAAAATAAATTAAAATTTATTTTTTAAAATTAGAAAATTTTTAGATCTAAGATCTTATTATATGATTATTATATAGCATTAAATCAAAAATTAAAATATATAGAGCATGAGCTACATGTTGATCATATCAACATGTTTCTATACTACATCTAATATATGTATTAAACAATAGATCAGATCTATTACCTTGCAAGTTAGATGTTCTAACCTTGCTGATCTGGGCTTGAGGATGATATTGCAAACTGCACATGCATCCAGTCTCTAGGAGTCATCCACACGAGCCCACGAATCTCGACCAGAAGTCCTGCTTCAGAAAATCAGCACAGTATGCTAGTACTACGCTGATCCTTCGTCGATGATTGATCAGATGCCTTCTTCTTCTTGATTTGGGCTCTTCCAAAGATGAAAAATAGGAAGAGGAGTTTTAGATCTAAGACGCTCTCAGAAAAACTCAAGATGGAGGAAGAAAAGAGATGAAACTAACAATCCTAGAAGAAGACCCTCTTCTTCTTCTCTTTACTCTCTCCTAGACACCCTGTCTTGTGTCTATTATATCTCCATGACTCAAAGGTATTTCTCTCTGATTTTTGGATGCCCCAAAGGTCTCTCAAATCTCTCTATTTTACAAAATTTCATGAAGAAACTCATTTTATAAAGAGAGATATGATAGAGTCCTTGTCTAGGTCAAATACCTCGTCAAGGCTTATCCAAACATGGCATGATAAGGGGCGCCCAACTCTTGGGTGCCTCCTCCTTATTTTTATGCATGGACCACCAGCAAAGGGTGCACAATATGTACCCTAAAGCTACAAAAATCTCAAAAAAAATCTGGATAAATTTGGTGCAAAAAGGAAAGAGTTTTGAATTTCTAAAACTCTATCTCGTAGAATTTGAAATCCAAATTTATTCCTACTTTAATTTGATCCACAACCACTTTCCATGTATGAAAGAAAAGAGAAAACCTTTTGGATGTAGGAAAGACCTAGGAGAGGGCTTTTGTCACACAAAATAAGAAGAGATTGGTGTGAAATAAGAGAGAGGGCATGGGGGGCTTATGTGGCGCAAGGTGGAATCTTTGTCTTACTAGGATTCTATCTTATGACTTGTTTTAATTTGGTTTCTCAAATCAAATCAAACCAAAATTAGATCAATGCAATTAAAATAGGTTTTAATCCAATTAAGAACTTAATTTAATTAGATTAAATTAGATTTAAATCTGATTTAATTTTTTAATCAATTTAGAAATTAGGTTGACCCAAGTCCTAATTGAACTAGGACTAGTTTTTTTCTTGCACTTGGCTTATCCAATAAATCAATTGGACTTGATCCAATCAAGTCCAAACTAAATCTAATTAAATCATATTCAACTAGACTTAATCTCAACCAATTATCTTATTAAATTAAGTTAATTAGCAATCGAATTGCTAATCGATCTTCCTGCAATACTTGCACTAGGTTAAATGTCAATCGTATTGATCATTTAACCCTAGAATGATCCTTAATCATTGATCAATCATCTGATCGGATCATGAACTCTAATGTGTATGACCTCATAGGTCTGAACCTAAGCCAATAGCATAGAAATAAATTTTTATACCAATCGAAGTGATCATCTAGTAATGGTACCCGACGATCAGATAGGTCGAATGTGTAGAACAACATCCTTAGAACCCATGCGGATATAGTTTTCATATAATTCATCTCCTTG